>NW_015667268.1:225295-242550 GCF_001515625.1 Sinocyclocheilus rhinocerous
AAAGCACAGTCCGTGCTGCTTCTGCACTGCTTACGTACCACACATGGACTGCATACGCACTGCAAACGGAGTATGTGTGAACCTGGTGTAAAAGGCCGCCTCACATACAGCTCACGAAATCAGGCTTGTGCTATGTGTAAGCTATTGTGCAACAATTGCACAATTGTAAAAACAAAAATGCACTGCATGGTCAAACATTTAGGTCAGATAAATATATATATTTGAAAAATATCTAAAAAATGCCCCCTCCACCCCTCAAATTAAAAAATCCCCCCAACAAGTGTCACCTAAGAGGGGAATTCCCCCCATTTTAAAAAAATGAAATTAAGGCCCTGAGTAAATGTCTAAAAATCCTGATTGGAGTATCACTATAAATAATTATACATGACAAAAAAAAGAAGGCTTTAAAAAGATCGGTATCGGCAGATACTGCTTCCTCTGATCGGCGATCGGTGATCGGCCTCAAAAATCCTGATTGGAGCACCCCTAATTAATATTGTATAAAAGGGTCTGCTAACTGGTTAAATATCAAAGACATAAAAAGGAAGAAAAACAAGCAATTTTGATTGCAAAAGTCAAGGCATTTATAAAACTGGCAACAACAGAAATACGAGAAACAAGTCAATGTTCAACAAATAATTACATTATTACACAGATGTGCGTACACATGTGTGCATACACCCGGTTAGTGAAAGACATCCAATAACCTTGAGTGTTCAAACAGTGATCTAACACATCTAATAGCATAACATATTAGATTCAGCAGAACAACCATCTCCACATTATCATCCTCCAAATGAAAATAACCATCCTAATGCACCACAAACACACACACACACACACACAGCTAAGTAGTAAAAGCCATCAGCTCTAATCCAGCTTAGTAAACAACTAAAAGAGCCACTATCAAATCCCTCTCAAATCCAGTCTAACTGCTCTTCACACATACACAAACACACACCATCACTCTCACACACTTTTAACGAGCCATGCTCATTGTTTCATCTCATGAGGCTGATTATGAGGCTGTAAACTCTGAGGTGTTATGAAGCAAAACTACAGCCATCTTATTAAAACATCAGCAACAGAAAGCACTTCCAGCGTGTCTCACAGCCCTGCATGTATAAATATGTGTGGAGAGACGTCTAAAGCGCCTGTTCTCAAAAGTTGCCATGGAGAATTGCTTTAAATTGGATATGAATAATATCAAAGTATAAAATTAAGCATTTACATGCACTACAGGGGTTTAATTCAATTTCTATTTGCATGCATATGCACACACCCACATCCTCGCACATACACGCAGCCCACTGAGTGATAAATAACAGATTTCAGCACTACTCCACACACACACACACACACACACACACACACAAAGACTATACAGTCGTTCCATTTCGGCCATCTCTCCACACAGACACTCTTCACCACAGGAGGAAAATGAGACCACCAGGCAGGTCTGGAGTGTGTGTCCTGTAGGCTGCACTGCCGGGAAGCTCTTGAACAATGACGCCGTTCACCACACAAATGACGGGTGATTACCGTTAACATTAGAGAGACTTTACCCAGGAGAAGTGGTCTGAGATCAGTTTGCTTTACCACAAATCCAATTCCACTTATTCAAATATATTTATTTCTAACAGAAATATGTGTGTAGACACACATACTGTATATGTGCACATAAATACACACAAACACACACACACACACGTTTACTTAGCTATCTAAATGGGGAAATTACATAGACTTCTATTGTTTTTATATACAGATAGTTATATACTTTTTAACCTAAACCCACCCCTACCCCTAACCCTACCCCTCACAGAAAACTTCTGCATTCATTATTCTGCAATTATAATTTCAAAAAAACTTTGTTTACTTTATTTTTATACCAGTTTTACAAATGAGGACGTCCCCAAATTGAGGTTTTTGGCGATTTTGCCAGGTTTTGCTCACTTTTGGGTACAAATTTGTCCCCCAAATATGGTTAAGTAGGTACACACACACACACACACACACATATATCAGTGCATCACAATCAACATATAACAATATACCAGTGACCATGTCAAATTATTGGTATCAGTCAATTTGGACTGATATTCAAAACTAGGGATGTATTGATGTTGAAATTCTTGACAATATCAATAAGCTAGCATTTACTTTTCGTTTATTTTCAATAAATGGCTGATACTATAAATTTATACTATTCTGTTCAAAATGAGAAAAATTAAACATTGAAATTTGTAAAACTAAAATAAATATTCACAAAAATTATAATGTAGAGTAAGGAATTCTGATAAATATTCCTTTTAAAAATATTTCATTTTTGACATTTTGCTATAGAAGTGTAATGTATAATGCATGAATTAGATAAAATACAATATTAGAGGAGGGACCTCTGCAGTGCTGAAAAACTGGTTAAGAGAATAGAGCTGAGAGACTAATAACCAATGGATATGAATATGATTGCATGGTTTATACAAGAGAGTTTGTGAGTGTTAATAATTACATTTATACAGCAAATCTTCTTTTTTTCAAGAAATGAGAAGCTCTGTAGGAGATTTTTTACCATAATCTCTCACTAACTCTTTAATTTAGAGATAGATGATGATCTAAATCCTAAAACAGGCATAAACAAGTAAATATCCAATTGTTTATACAAATAAATAAAAGATCAGGGGCCTGTACCATGAAGCCAGATTAACTGGCTAGCCAGGTAAGTGTCAGTTTAGTTTGCACCAATCCTGGGTTTTAGGTACCATGAAATCATTGCCTAAACAACGTGAATGTATGGAAATGTCTGTGCCTGTGCATAAATACAATGTGCGATCAGTGCGTCAAGAGCACTCATACACGCATTATTATAACGGACTCACTTAAAGGGTTAGAATAGAAATTGTGCTTCCGTAATTTTGCGTTAATTGCGTTAAATTATTTGAACGTGTTAAGGATTGTAAAATTAATTGCATGCTACTATAAATATGATCAACTCTATAAATATCAGTCATTGTATCAGTAATCAGTCATAAAAGAGTTTATATTATCAGTCAAATTGATTTCATCATAAGCATGTCAAATTCTAGATTGGAGCATCAGTGAACCAATATTATACTATAAATCCATCTAAAATATATAAAATAGTAAAAACACATAAGATTAATAACATACAGTAGATCTATAATATCAGCCATCACAAACAAATAATTATCAGATATCAATAAAATGCCAAACTTCTAGAACCTTACATGTTTTGATGGTTTTATTAAACTCGAAGGCTCAGAGATGAGCCAGTGTAATGGAGTGTAATGGCACAGTTATCTCTTTAGCACATTTGGACATTCACTGAGTGATACATTCAACTAAAACACTGGAGAGAAGGAGATCAGATTAGTAAAGAGTGAGAGGGATCAGCTCTTTGATAATGGGTTATGTCAGTCCTGTAAGGGCAGATCCTCCACGTTTACAGCTTTGAACACTCAAACAGAGCAGATCACTACTGACTCAGCTGCTGATACAAGGGATTTATACAGTGCGTGTGTGTGTGTGTGTGTGTGTGTGAGCGAGTAACATAGCTGAGAACAAAACCAAGAGATGTGCAAAAGACGACATTCTGACAGCAGGACATGGATTTGCTTTGTCAAGTGCGCAGACTAGAGCAGTGAGACATTGTGTTTGAAACAGAAAGAGAGAGAGAGATAAAAGTGTGGAGGAAAGCCTTGAGTAAGGTTTTATTCTGTTATATACCGCAGGATGAAAGAGACAAACACTGAGGCTGCACTCAAGACTGTATACGATCAACACATCATACACTGGGGGCGGGCTTTAGTGCGAGGGTTACAATAGTTAACCAATCATTTTAATGGGGAAAATGACAATGGATTTTTCCAATAGATTTGGTTACTGCTAAAGAAAAACATACCTGAAAGTTCAAATAAAGATTTTTTTTTTTTTACTTTTGAAAGAATATATTGCGGTAGATTCAGTTCAGCAGCTGAAGCATGTGGAACACACAGTGATGGAAATGGACGAGATTCACTGGAGGGAACCTTCAGTAGCTTTTATATCTACACTGCTAAAAATGTAAGTGTGAAATTACAGTATATTCCAGGTTAATAATTGCATTACTTTCACAGTGGGACTTCTCTTGTCTCTAACCGCACTCTCAGAAATTTCTTGTTAACAAACAGCATCATACCGTGTTTCTACAGTGCATACTATGAAGGCACCCAAGCATGCAATGCAGCATGAATAGATTTTTTGAATCTATGAATAGAGTTTTGTATGTGGAGTATTGGTCATGTGATCTTTCCAAGAAGTATCTCAGTAGTTGCTTCACTATTGTGAAAGATCCATCCACAAACAGTTATGAATAAAAAGTAAGCTATTGATTAATCATCATGCTTAAATAATGCTAAAATAAAATCTTCAGGTTCATGATAAGAATAGTTTGACAATCTTAAAGTCAGGCAATTAGCTTATGTCATATTCTAGCTTGTCATCACAATGTTTTCATTTATCACACTTCTGACATGACTAGATCAGAAATTTAAATATGAATATGCAAGGTCAAAGAGCCCAAACACACCAATCACAATTATAGTCACTTCAAAACAATTACAGTAGTAAACAACTACATTTCTGACAGTGGCACAGATAAAGACCACTTTCTAATGTGAATTCACAGTAAAACAAGAGCAGTAAATGACTGATGCTAGCATCATTCTGCTGTTCATTCACAGTCATTTGTATGAAAATTACCCAGCATGCATTGATTTCACAGCAAGTTTCTGACTACACTAATATATTGTAAAATAATACTCTTTAATCCTGTAAATTCCTATCAATTTATTTGCAGTGTATATTTAAAAAATATATAATAAAATAAAAAATAAACTTGCTTTGGACAAATACTTATTGTGAAAGGTGCTACACAATTGTTTTTAATTAGTAAGAATATTTCCAAATTATATTTTAGTAAAATGACAACATAAATGAGCCTTAAAATATAGCTGCCTTTATTTTGGGAATCGTGTGCAAGGGGATTCTCATTTGCACTCTTAAAAATAAATGTTCTTTATTGGTATCAATAGTTCCATAAGGAACCCAAACATCCATGGAACATTTCCATTGCACAAAGGGTTCTTTATAGCAAAATACGTTCTTCAAATTATTCAAATATTTTTCACACTAATAAAACCCAATTGATTTTTAAGAAAAAGGAAAGGTTCTTTGGAGAACCCAAACTGGCTCGTATACTTGCATCGCTACAAAATGTATTTAATATTTAATATTTTAAAATATTTAACCTTTATTTTTAAGAATATGGGTCCCTGACATCCAATAGTTTGAAAACCCATTTTAACTAAATATGCTTTTCTGGGACTTCAGACAGGCCTGTCAAAGAAAAAGACCAATACACACGGCATTACACGTACTTTTGTGTATTTGTGGATTGTGTGCAAAGAAAACAGTGTATTTGTACATTCTTCTGATGTGGGGATTTGTAAAAATTAGGGATGTGACGATTAACCGCGAGCCGGTTGAAAATCGATTCAAATATGTGACGATTCAAATCGGTTGAGATTCTAAACAAATCGCGATTCATTTAGGGTTAGGAGTTTATATGAATGCATGTCTGAGGAGAACTTACTGTCTTTAGAACATTTAATTTATAATTTGTCTTAAATTTCATTTTGTTAGAAAAAATCGTGAATCGAACAGTTGAGTGAATCGTTACATCCCTAGTAAAAATAAATGTGTGGATCCGTTGCGCACATTTCTGGATTCTCATGTTCTCATTAAATGTAAACATCAAACGTGAGCTCTCCAGCTAAATATCAATATCAGACAGCATTTACATGAAATAATCTCACAGACGTACATCCTTTGTTAAAGTAGCAGTTTCTGTTCAGACTTCTGCCATATGCTCCATACTAGCATACTACTCTTCTGGTTTTGAATTCAGCACCTGCTAACTGAGCTGACGTAACTTCTCAGTCTGAGGTGACATGTGGACGTGCACACTTATAGATGATGGAAACTCATTCTCTTTGGCTGTATGTATTCTGGACATTCACAAAAGTCATCATTGAGCAACCACAGGCGCAGACGATCCCGCTACATTTATGTGCAGAACTTGCATTGCTTTGCAGGCTATTGAGTGGATACAAGAGAAAAATCCTTTTCATTTTTCTAAAAATGTAACCGTAGTTAACCAATGCCCTCTCTCGATATTCACTCAGTGTACAGTACTTAGTCCCTTAGATTCTAGACCTCTGTCATGATCTTTTCTGGTGAAACAAATGATCTCCACTCACTCACATGTAAATTAATTTCTAAACTTGAATGCAATAAAATCAATAAGCATCAATTAGATTTGCATATCATAACACACACTTACCCTGTGACACAGGATGATACAGATAACACAATAGCACTGCTAATGGACATAACGCCTGTGAAATGAGGATATGAGTATAGATTTACTAATGCTCTCTGACTGAGTTATTGTTACTGTCACGTGTTAATCAACACAAATCTAATGAAGATGCACTCACTTCTGCACTAATAAGGAAATAAACTGAGACCACATCCTTCTCTCTCTCTCGGTGTGTGTGTGTGTGCGTGGGTGTGTGTGTGTCAAAGACGGGTCAGCAGCAAAACTACTGTATGTAAACTTTCAGTCCTCAAGAAACATTGTTACTATGGCAACAGGGACGGAAGACAGTAACTTTCAAAAGACAAACATTGAACCAGACATAACACAACACATGAAACCCACACAGTGACCAAAAGACAAAAATAGGCAAGTCCGAATTAAAGTTCACTTTCTAAAGAGAATTTGAGTTGCATCTGTATACACCATTGAGTCATCTATAGGTAACACTTTAGTTTGGGGACAAATTCTCACTATTAACTAGTTGCTTATTAGCATGCATACTAGCATATTGGCTGTTTATGAGTACTTACAAAGCTAATGATTTTAATGGCTTATTCTGCATTACCATATTATAGACCCTTAAAGGGATACTCCACCCCAAAATGAAAATTTTGTCATTAATTACTTACGACTGAACGCAAGCAGCGTACGCTATTCTGTGTTTTCGGGAATACAAAATATTCGTAACTTTTTTCTTAAGTTAAAAAATAAGAAGAAAATGGCAGTTAACATCATATGACCTCTTTAAGAATGTTTCGTGAATCCGGCCCCTGGTCCCTAAATTGTGATCATATGAGTACACTAGAAATGATCTCAAAACTAACATACAAATGACCCATTTTGATTTCAGGAGAGCTTTAAGACTCTAAGACTACGGAAACACACAATGGCGAAATGGTTTTTATACTGTACAAACTGTATTTTCGATCCCATTACCCAAAACCTACCCCTTACAGAAGACTATTTCACGCACTCACACACTCCATTGTCACAGGACTCAAGCTCATTAAAGTGCCTCAAGTGCATTAGATCCATTGATCTCTTTAAAATTACTGACAAGGAGATCAAATGGAAGAAAATTTCAGATTTTTTTCCTGCTTTGTTGAATTTGTTCCATTTAGAGCAGCTGTCAGTTTAAGTTTGTCTTCAGGTGATAACAGCAAATCCGCATACCAGAGAAGATAAAAAAAAAGATTTGAGACCAAGAATATGAACCATACAAATTTTCACATACCACATACTCTATCTCTGTTTTTCAACAGGATGTGGAAAAAATGATGCTAAATACAAATTTTAACTACCAAAATAAAGTCAGTCACCTGGTAGTCAAATTAAACAGATGTCAACAAAGACAGACAGCTTGACATTCAAAAATCCATAAAAACCTAAACAAAACTACACAAGATTAGAGGAAAAACTACCCAGCCTCTATGGAATACAGTTTCACTATATGAACTATTGCCATGAAACCATCAAAAGAAGAGGGACATTTAGAAATAAAACCGTTGTGTCATGTTAATAATTATGCATTTTTGTAAAGTATTGTAACATAAACAATTCTGGTACTGTGTCGACTCACCACTTAATGCCCAATGTAAAATATGCTGCCTGAAGCTAAAGCCGTTTTAGAAGTACTGCTCTATATTATGGCCCTGAGATGCAGAGCTCCTCCTGGGAGGTAAACTGAAGCTGGCATTACGATCTGGAAACCGTTGAGTGCCTATCAGTCAAACATTCAATCTCATATCTGCCAAATGCCTCCGGGTGCCACATACTGAGTGAAAAAACTGACTTCAGATCAGTCAAATCACTATGTATTGAAGCACATCAAAGAGGGAGAAGCTAGTATTAAATAATTGCGAAGGAGGTGAGTGAAGCAGACATAGTGTGAGAAAAAGGGCCTGAAACTCAAGGATTTCTCCACATCCCTCTAATCTGAAGAACACATGGCCATCACACTGGAAAAACAGCCACTCAGGAATAAAGAGGGATTGTTGAGGAGCAGATAATGGAGAATGACCATCGGCTGGATTTGAGGTAATACTTTCATCCCTATTCCACACCGCTGACTCACACTAAAGGAACGCAGAACGCGTTTCGAGATCTGATCTTCAGAAGTCTGACTGTGAGGTCAATGCTTTGAAAAGAGCTTCGTGAAGTCCCCCATGTGTGTGTGTTTACACCTGATCCACTTTCACACTGTCCAGATGTGACGTTTGCAACTTAAAATAGTCACGGAGCAGGAAAAAACAAGTTTGTGGAAAGACTATTATTTGAATAGTTCACTCAGAAACAAAGTTCTGTCATCATTCCCTCCCTCATGTCTTTCCAAACAGGTTTGGGGCGACATGAGGGAGTAAATGATCAGAATTGTACATTTTTGGATGAACTATGCATTGATAAAGTTATGAACTCATGGAGAATTCTTCATCTATCACCGCATCTCACTTTCAGCCTTAGGTGGACATCCTACACCACCTTGCACTGAAACGACTCCGTCTGAGCACAAGGTGCACATGTCAGATGGAGTTTGGCAGGTATTTTTGCTAAGCTCTTACCCAGCTGAGACTGCACTCAATACAGCAAGTAAATTAATTTAAACTGAACTCCAAGTCACGGAACACAAACTCCAAATGTGTTTAGCTGAGGTCCCAATTCTACAGAGTGCAGCCCTTTTACATGAAGAAAATACAACCAAACTGCAGTAAATCAAGTTGGAGTGCTCTGGGAGAAGCAGCGTGGTGTAAAATCTGATTTGAAGCTACCAGGTTGTGCAGATTGGAGAATTTTACAAGACAAATGATCTGCTCCAGAAGGAGCCATAAAGAGACAAAGATGGTCCTGGTCCATTGAGCCCGGAATATCTTGAACACATGCAAATATAACACATACACAAACAAGACACAGGAAATGTTACATTATAAGGAAATCCCAATCACTCAAGTATTAAAATTTGGCATGTAAAGGCCAGTTTACACTAAGGGCGAAAACTATAAAGTTTTAATAATCATTCTAATTCTATGAAAACAGGGACATGTACACCACAACTCAGAATCCACCTGACTTTAAAGAGCTTGGGCATTTCACACACTTCTCTTCAAATGACAAGATGAAAATTGGGTCAACATTTACTCATCATCCTATCATTCCGAAACCTGTATGAATTTCTGTCCTTCATATTCAAATTTGTGTGAGGAACAGACCGAACTCTAAATCATATTCAACATGCATGCATCATAAATGTTAAATATAAATAGGAGACATATGAGAATGAATGTCAAAACTAAATGAATGGCATCAGAGGTATAATAGGTATGAGAGATGGTGTGATGCATTTTAAAATGCAATATTTGAATATACTCTAACTCTTGTCAGTGTAAACTTTGGAATGATGGAATTTAGTTTTAAAAGACCCTCTGGACCAAGACTGAAATCCATTTTCCCATGAGAACATCTTTGGTGAATTAAAGAATAAAGCTGACAACTCCCTGTGGGGTCCAGATCACAATGTGCCATTCAGTCATATCAGATCAACAGAACAAATAAATGATTAAACCGTTCAACTGACAAACAAACAGGACAGGAGGTGATGGTGGCTCGTGAGAAATTATGGACCTGTGCCACTCGCTGCTTACACACATAAGAGAATGATGCAGCTGTTCAATAAAACCAAATGAAGCAAAGCATACGCATGCATACAAAACCCTTCTCAAGGACATGTTCTTGTGATTTGACATGTTTTCTTTGATGTACACTTAAAATATCACAAACAATGTACTACAGAAACAGTAAGAGTTGCAAACACAGTCACGGTACTGCATTTCACTGGGTAAATAGAAAGGGCCACGGTATGCGTGTGTGTGTGTGTGTGTGTGTGAAATTGACTGTCATTAGCTCATGCTGAATGCTCTTGTGGTTTTGTGGTAATTTTAAAGGGCAAATCGCAGTGCAGTATAAAGCTTTTATTGAAGAGCTAGAACGCGTTAAAAAGCCCGGCTGCTTTTTGATATGCCATTAATCAGAGTGATCACACACACACACACACACACACACACACACACACACACACACACACACACACACACACACACACACACACACACACACACACACACACACACACACACACACACACACACACACACACACTCACACACACACACACGCACCGTAGCAAATCACAATTGACCTAGACAGAACTCTAATGTGACCTCATGTTTTTTTTCTAGCACAGGGTTTATTTCAGAGTCAGAGATATATTGGTTGTGACAAGTACATATTGAGGGTTAGTGAGATGTAAAAATGTCCACCCTCTGCCAAACAGATGAGCTTGAAAGATAGAGAGAGACAGACAGAGAGATCAGTAAACCTAGACTTTTACATTACCTGCACATAGTCAGAAATGCAAACTCATTATATGGGGGAAAAGTGATGAAGACACAAATTTCAATCACTTC
The DNA here is from genome assembly GCF_001515625.1 of Sinocyclocheilus rhinocerous. NCBI lineage: Eukaryota > Metazoa > Chordata > Actinopteri > Cypriniformes > Cyprinidae > Sinocyclocheilus > Sinocyclocheilus rhinocerous. Next base: position 236,195 of record NW_015667268.1, read on the forward strand.
AATTAAGTGCTATATCACTCTCTTCAGCATGATCTAGAAAGTTCTACACTCTTGTGAAATCTCCCATTATATCTCGCAAAAAATCTCCTTGTATCTACACAGTTTATTCGTTACAATGAAGGCATTCACAAGCATGTAGAACTCAGCGAGTTGATTCAGCATTGCGAGTGGTACTGAGAGGATTCTGACTTAAACTTAACCACTTCTGATTGGTCACTGCATTCATACACTCAACAGACATGTCTGTGATGGGCTACAGTGTTCAATGCTGCAAAAAGGTCGGCAACCTCTGGCACTCAACATTGGCACGCAGAGGGATAATCACTGGCACACAAGCAATTGGGAAAACTTGCTCATAGTCACACAGCTTGTTAGGAGCTATAAATATTACTGAAGTGTGAGAATTAACCTGCACTAGTCTACAGATGCGCGTGGCTCCGGCAAACCATTTGCGTGAATGCTGCGCATACGAGGCGCTTCAGATCAATGCTGCGCCGTGCTTTCTCATAGGTTAACCAGAAAAATTTAAAATGGCACTTCATGCCCAAAAGGTTGCTTACCTCTGCTGTATGCCTTTGTAAACAGAAACCAGAGTGCACAAATATGTACAGGAGCACTTTGAAGTTACAGTTTTGTGAAGTTAAAGTGTGGTGAAGCTTGAGTTGTGAAGCTCGAGCGTAATGCTTGAATTACTAACCACCACTAACAACACTCAATCCGTTTTGTTTTGCTAAGGTGGTGTTTGTGTAATGTCTATTTTTTTGCTTGTTTAAAGTGCTTGCCTACTAACACAGAAAAGTATTTTGAGAGCACTCAGAGTTAAATGACCTAGATTAGTCTTCCGGAAATACCAACCACTCCAACCATTACAGCTAAACCGCTTTAAACCAATCAGCTCTGCCAGACCAGAGACAGAATGATTGTAACGGGGGTCTTGTGACACTGGGTGGGTTCTGAATCTCTTTCCCCTGGATTCGGGTTCAGACAGACAGGAAAACCACAGCTATTCAGCAGACTCCTGACCGACCGACCCACAGCTGCATCAACAGCCCCACTCTTGAGGAGCTCTAAAGAGATCTCCCCTGCCCCTTTTGTCCTCTTTTCCTCTGGGATCGGTTTCTCTTCACTCCTCTTTCATAGTTCTCCATTTCTCTGACCTGCACCTCTTCAACATTGTACTTTTATCAATGTCTCTCTCTCTCAGCTTGTTGTACGCACTGGGCTGCAGAGGTTTCGTTTATCAGCCTCATTTCCTGCAGAGTGAGTTTACTCAGCTATACTTTCGGGACAAAATGGTCCCATGATGTTTGTTAATTGAAAAACATCCTCAATGATTAAAATTATTATAAATGAAATAAAAGTGTGAGTATGTATAAATATAGTGTGTGTTTTTTTTAAAGTCAGGTTTGTTTCTAAAGTTTTTACAGGTCTTAGTTCTTATGCTACTTTTACGGTTTATAGCAGCATCAGGAATTAGAATGTTTGGTAACACTTTATTTTAAGGACCAATTCTGACTATTAACTATATAGCTGCTTATTAGCATGCATATTACTAGCATACTGGCTGTTCAATTAATAAGCAGCAAATTAGGTGTTTCTTGAGGCAGAAGTCATAGTTAATAGCTAGTTAACAGTGAGAACTGGTTCCCAAACTAAAGCATGACCTAATGTTTTTATTTAAAAAAAAAAAATAAAAAAAATGTAATTGTTTTATATGAAACATACAAACAAAATCATATAAAAAAAATTTGATGGTGTTTTTACACCAAGCCCAGTTAATTCTTGACCCTGGTTTGTAGTCATTATAAAAAATGTACATAAAAACAATAGAAGTCAATGGTATATCATTACGCATGTGTTTAAGGCCTTGTTTACACTAGTGCGTTTTCGTTTTAATACGGCGTTTTAAAATGAAAACAATCCTCATCTACACTTGCGTTTTTCACTGCGCTTCAGAAACGATTTCCGTCCGCACTACACAACCGAAAACACATGTCACATGACCATTCATGCAGGAGGTACAACAATGAGCATGATGTTATTGTTTACACGGTCGTCAAGGATGCGCAGAGCGAATGTTGGCAGCCATGCCATCGTTTTTAAAATTCTCTGTTTTGGTCCGTTTACACTGCAAACGCAACCCCGGAGTTTTCAAACTAAAACAAGGTCTGCAGCGTTTTCGAAAGTCTCTGTTTTCGAGGGTCGAAAACACCGGAGTGTAAACAACAGGCATAACCGTAGCAAAAGTTAAGCATTTTTAAACGAAAACGCACTAGTGTAAACATAAGTCATTTGTGTGTTCCTTGCTTATGAAAAATGTGTATATGGTGCATGGTATACATACTGCATACTACAGTACTTTCTTCCAAAAATAAGTATGCCATTTCAAACATACATCCCAATAGAAGCTGGTACGTACAGTGATTTTCAGCTTCTCTTAGTATTAAGTGCTTTTGCAGCACAGCCTGTTGCAGTATTGACTTTATATTGACTAATGGACAGAGATCGGTTTCACTGCACAACCTGAAACCCTCCAGCCTGGTGCAGGGAGATATCCGCCTCTGCTTCCCCAGAAGGAGTATCCAGTGCTGGGACACATTAGCAGGTCATTACCCTGGGCAAGCCTGGAGCTCAGATGGGGCTGTTTGTTTGCCCTGCTGCACGTTTCCCCTCTTCATCTTTGTCTCGCTCTCTCATGAAGTGAAACAGGAGCAGATGGAGGGTTTACACACACACACAAAGAAGAGCGGACAGAGTGATGTCACACAGACAACAGGCTTCATAGATAACTCTGACAGTCACAGTGTGTTCACTTGTCCACAGGCATGTACATGCACGACTGCGAAAATATGATTGTTACAGTGACTTTCCTGACAAAAGACACACACACACACACTTGTGGTTTACAAGGACTCTCCATAGGCACATTTTTTTTCTTTTTTTCCTGAACAAACTGTATTTTCTATCCCCTTACCCTAACCCTCACACAAAACTACTGGCATTTTTTGAAAATACACAGTTTAGTATGTTTTTTAAGCCATCTGGTTTACAAGGACACAGGAAGTGTCCTCATAAATCATGTTTCTGTTGTAATACCCATGACATTATACACATTCACACATTTCATAAACCAAGCACACAAACACACACTTTTTATAATTGTGTCAGAGCTCCTGTGGTCCCCAACCCTTTCAATTAATATAAGAATAAATGCTGTCCAACAATGTCACCAGCTGCCCTTGATCTCATTGTGTTCTCACTGAGCTCCTAAAGCATATATTGCAGTAATCGGCTGACTGCTGATTGTCAAATCAATAATATCCTCCTATCGTGATCCAAACTTGTACACGAACAATCCTGAATAGGGAAAGTTTTGTGAAAATGGATGGATTAATTAAAAAAAGTAAACAACTCCCAAACCCACTTGGACACATTCTGTCATGTCTGAATCTAGAATCTGATCATGTGACTGAGACGAGCAGCCAACTTGGTTCAATTAAAACTGCAACCTAACCAAACAACAGTTATTAGTGACAAATAAAAACTCATTTTGCCTCATTTTAGATGAACTGTGCTTTACAAGTGTACTTTTCATTTGAATAATTTTTGCACCACAGTAATCTTAACAGCCCTTCAAATAGTTCTATAGTTTCTTCTTTTTCCTTTTAATTACTCACAAGCTGCTGTGTGTGAGTAATTTTCTCTCTCGAGCACTCATTGTGCGGGTCATTAGCTGGAGTCAATTGTCTTGCGCTCACAGAAGCAGCATTGTGCTGCAGCGCAGAGAGAAATCTCCACTCTAATAAACCCGTTTAACAGCTTCAGACCAGGAGAAACTGAATATCCCTCATTCATGAAGCTCTGCTTCAACACACACAAGCAAACACACATATATATGTGAACTTGCACCAGGCTGCAGACGGATGAATGAGCTGTCGAGAAGAGGAAATGACACGGAAAGTTTGATTCAAGAATGTTTTGAAAGCCTCCATCAACTAAACCTACCTGCATTTTGGACATATCCCTAATCTGCAGTCAATGAGAAGCTTTTTCTGGTGTTTATGTAATCTGTGTTGAACATAGTCACCGCAACACCACATGAAATTAGAGAAAGTACTACAAAAGACCAATAACACCTAGGCAGATTTGGACTTTGCATACTTAGTACACACTTTTTGGCATTGGTGAAGTGTGTACTTTTAAAGGAATAGTTCACTCAAAAATAATTAATTTTTTCAGCTTCACACAAATTGTCCATTTAACGTTTGTTTATCATGTCGGATATGAAAATTCTTTGAGGAACGAGTCCTTCTAAATGTGTTATTGGTGAAAGTGAGAGTGTTGATCATAGGATCACACCCTTACACCCTCTTCACGTGCCCTTCAAATAATCCTCTGAAGGTTTAATCCACCTCTACAATCTGAAAGCAGCAGGAGGACACACATTACAGGAGGTCTTTCAACCTGTTCAGTGGGACTGACACATTTTGACAGAAGCTTAACCTTGGGATAAGTAACTTCAATGAAGATAATCTACCAAACATTACTTTACCCAAGTCTAGCCTTTAGAAGAAGGGAGTTTTAGGTTCATCACTAATAAGTCAAGCTTTTAATCCATTCACTCGTGATGACAGTCGTGATGGAAATTCAAACATGTTTGATATTTCGAACCAATATAAATAGTAGGGCACACAATAAATAATAGGGTATAAAATTAAATATACATTTTTATAATATGCCTAGTAATATTGCAAATGAACTCGCCTGCCAGTTATCGCCCAGCATTTTCATATATGAAAAACAGCAGAACTGCTTGTTTTTCATGGGAAAAAAACAACCCCATATAAAAATAATTATTATTATTCATAATAAAACTTTACTTAAGCTTTCACTGTAATAACTGCTACAATGTCTTCAGATCCAATTATATACATTTAAATTAGATTCAAAGTGGACACATACATTATTATAATGCATTTACTATCGCTATACCAAAATAAGAATATTGGGCCTATAAGTCCTGCATCAATTCAGGCTTCCACATATTCTGTAGCTTATAGAAACAAATGAATTTAAAATACTATAAACACTGGACAGCACAAGTCTGAAACTGCACCTTATCTCTGTGTTTGACTGTGTATTTCGCGAATAAGAGGTTGTTCAAAGAAAGTCCTCCAAAGAAACGTGCTGCAACTGAGACACTGATTAGACAAAAACACGCTGATTTTGGTTGATCGGCAAAAGTCATTTTCACAGAAAGCAAAAAATGTATCTTTAGTAAAATTTTGGACTGATTTCACAGAGCCCTGCACATTACATGAGGACAAAAATATATTTATTGTGGCCATAAATGAAGAAGTCATTGCCTCGTTTAAGTAAACTCTGGCCACGTTGTTCTAATTTGTTCCCTCATTTCATAACTAAATTAAATGAAATTAAAATGAGGGTACAAATTAGTTCAACGTGGCCATGACTGCAAAAACTCCAATTATATATGTGATATATTTTAGCTTAAAAACTGGGAAATTCGTATTCATTTTCTACCTACGATAATCACATACAATAACTGTATTATCAAATGTAGATTTCTCTCTCTCTCTCTTTTGGAAGCTGATTTCAAAATCCATTTGGCTGTTTGAATGGTCATAATGCCTCTGATTTTCATTTGTCAGGCGTCTCCTACTAATGAGGCACATGTTTCTGTGTGAGGTTGTTGTGTTCGGAATGACTTGAAAGTTTAGTAGTGTGTGTGATCCTCAGTCATTTAGTGTGTGATGCCCAGTTTTTATTGACAATGTTCTCTCTCTTAAAATGTAAACATCAACAACAACATCATGTATGGTGAAAAGACTGAAGTCTGTCAAGTAAATGATGAGGTCACTGATGCGATTCAATCAGTCTGCTATTTGACGCTTTTCCTGGTCAAAGACTTCCATAAATATTTAGGGTAACACTTTAGAATACTGTTCTGTCGTTAATGAATAACTACACAGGAACAAATAACTAATGCACTAATAACATTCTAGTAACTACTATTAACTAACAAGAAACTCTGATTAATAATTTAGTAAGGAATAGTGCTCAGTTGAAATTGGTAGTTCACTATTAGCTAATCAGTAACTACTATTTTTTTTTTCATATATCCCGGAGAACTACTAAGAGCTACTATACAGGTTCATAATTAATGTGAATTATGCATAATGTATAATTCATTCTAAAGTGAAGATCATGGTAACCCACTAGTAATGACTCAAGTATGACCAAATCCTTCTAAAGGAACTACTAATTATTTGGATCAGTATTCTAAAGTGAAGATCTCAGTAAACCACTAGTAATGACTCAAGTGTTACCAAATC
>NW_015667268.1:242709-251424 GCF_001515625.1 Sinocyclocheilus rhinocerous
GTAGTACCACTTGAGTCATTACTATCCAATACTTTACAAAACCCTCAAAAGCTTGCAATGATTTCAGTAATTAGTATAGAGTTATCATGTTATTCACTTTAGAATACTGATCCAAATAATAAGTAATTCCTTCTGAAGAATTTGGTAATACTTGAGTCACTAGTGGGTTACCATAACCTTCACTTTAGAATTAATTATACATTATGCATTATTCTATTCATTTTAATTATGAACCAGTTTACAGTAGTTCTTAGTGGTTCTTGGGGAGGTATGGAAAAAAATAGCAGTTCCTGATTAACTAATAGTGAAATACCACATTAGGTTAAGCACTATTACTTACTATTTCACTATTGCTTACTTTTTAGTTACTAGTAGTTACTAGAGTGCTAATATTGTGTTACATATGTGTTCTTGTGTAGTTATTCATTAATGATGGAACAGTATTCTAAAGTGTTACCATATTTAGTTACATTTCAAGTGAGTTGCAAATTGTATCTTAGTGCCCAAAACTAACTTTAACTAACAGTAAACACAGCTGGTGCAACTGGCCCAAGAAACGTCTACTAATATACAAATGAGTGTGGAGTAGTGTTGTCAAAAATCAATTTTTCGATACATATCAATACTGAAATATCTAAAACAGTTTCAATACTCTTTCTCCACACAGTATCAATACTACCAGCTGCGCTTTTCTCTCTCTCTTCTCTCCAACAGCGAGTTGGAGAAAGCACATTTAAAATACACATTTAATTACCGTATTGGCCCGAATATAAGACGACCGCGTTTTTTCAGATGTATTTCCAAGAAAAAAACATTGTCTTATATTCGAGACAATACGGTACATATTTTTACTTCAAACTCACTACATAAGGTCAGTTGAATATTTGAAATAACTTCCTTTTGTGATCTGATGTGGCTTCTTATCAAAGAATGAGGCAGAAAATATATTCTTTACTGTAATAAATGCTATGTCAATTAGCACTGCATTATAAATAGACTTTATTCTTGTAAAAATACCCGAGGTGGCTTGAAGAACACAGGTAGACTATATATTGTTGCAGTCGTGTGTTTATTTCGGTCTTTTAAGCGTTTTGGTCTTCTTTTTATTCAGCAACAGCAATAGCTGGATGCCTTTGTTCATATAAGGGATTTCCTGGAACGTCTTAAGTTTTATTACTTTTGTGAGGCACACTTTTTCATTGATGTAAAAATTTGCCTCACTGTTATGTTCTGGCCTTATATAAAAAGGTGTGCCATTAAATGTGGTTTTCTCCCACGGTATAGAAAATGTTGTCGAATGTTGTCAAAGTTAGAAATTCCAGTATCGTGACAACACTAGCGTGGAGAATTTCAACAGTTTGCCTGAATGTGAGAGAGGAAGCCGTGAATGTCATGACTGACGGGATGATATGCTACTGAATCGGTTTCCATTTTGCTTTCTTCTCTAATTTAATACTGTGCTTTCATTACAAATTACCAGTGTAACAATTTGTGTCAAAGGCTGACAAATGAACTTTTTTTTCCATATACGGCTACTGTATGTGAAGTCTATACTAGAGAAGTGAGACAAATTTAGGGCATAAGATCACACTCTGTTGGGCTTTAACAGGAGATGTGTGTGTTTCGAGTGAATTCACTTCTGTCATCTGCATTTGTGTTGGACTGTCAATCTAGATTGCAGAGAGGAAGACAGACGGGTGAAATAAAAGGAGGAAAACGTTCCTGCGCTGCGACATGCTTAATAACTGCTGTAAAGTGTTGCTCAAGAGCCATCAGGGCGTGTGTCAAACGCTCAACAGGACGTGTCAGACTGCAGCTGGAACACGTCTCGGTGTGTGTTTGTGTGTGTGATTCTTTCACATGTGAATTCCATGGACTAACAACAGAGTCACGCAATTAAATGTTACGCTTTATGTTTTGGGAACAATTTTCTGCTCTTTTTCCATCAGTATCTTTTTCCTGTTATGACTGTCATAATTAGCCCCCCTGAGAGTTACAGAGGTTTGAACAAACACACTGTACTTTTCCACTCATTCACAAACACATACACACACACACACACACACACGTAAGTGTGCTGGGCTTCTATGTTTTATGGGGACATTCAACTGTATTTTCTATCCCCTTACCCCAACACAAAACTTTCTGCATTTTTACATTTTCAAAAAAAAAAAAAAGCTGTTTTCCTCAAAGGGACAATAAAAATGTCCCCATAAGGTCAGAATTTACTGGTATGTGGGGACATAACGTAAGGAACACCAGGACCACACACACACACACACACACACACACAGGTTTGTTTTTGTGAAAAGTGGGGACTCTCCATAGGCGTAATGAGCTCCTTTTGAGGTTGCTTCTCCAAACCTACCTAGACAGCACAGGTGGGCATTTTTAGCTAACATCCAGAAATGCTATGTGGAAAATGCATCCAGAAATGTCTAGGTGGGCAGCTCACTACAATGACAGGGTATCCACATGCTCCCACTTTTGAGTATGATGGCCACATCCAACATCCAATCAACAACTGATACACAAAATCCTGCTTACAGCTTGGTTTCAATCAGCAGTCGCTAAACTGTGTGAACGTCTGACGAATTCAGGAAAGAAAACCGTATACTGAAAAACAATTGATAACAAGAGACGGGAAAAATGTTTCAAGCAGAGAGTGCAAATGAAAATAGCTGGATCTCAATTTAAGTATCTAAAAAACAGCTGAGACTGAACCCATATTTTGCATTTGTTTTACTCGGAGTCCACTTATAATCAAATTTTCATTCACCAAAAGCATTTCACAATTAACCGTTCGTGACCATTTCCACCATCTCGCTCCTAGAATTACACACCGTCGTCAATGATTTTTCACTCAGCTTGCTCAGCAATGCATTCTGGGATCTCAGAGGGCAGCATCATTTTGCTGCCTACCTTTTGGAGCAGCGTTCACATCTTAAAATGCTGTCTAGGCAGGGTTTTAGAAAAGAGTCACAGTTCCAAAGTTACAACTAAAATAAGACGCAAGTAATCAGGGTAAAATCTGCATTTAGCTGTTGGACAGCAATTTGTATGCGTGTAGAAATCCTCTTTAGATTTCTCCTCCCGATCCTGCTTTCTTCCTCTGTCAGCAGTTTCCACACAGTCTTTATTTATCATGTCCTATCATTTTTAGCTTATCGTTTTGCTTCATCAGCAGAGGAAGAGGGAGTATGACTTCCCTTCATTTTTATTGCTTATGTTTGTATATTCCTCAGGGGTAAATTACCCTTACATTATAAAGATAAACACTAAAAAGATAAATGACCAAACATTCTGAAGTTGCACATAACAAATACAATCCATAAGTGTACATGATATCTTTATATAGAGCACATGAGCTCTGGGGAGTGTGTATAAAAGCAGTTGATCATAAAACATAAGAATTGCTATCAAGTGACCTCAAAACCTCTCAGTTCATGATGGTTCATTTGCTCTATCGTCATTTCCAAGTAGTGAGGGAGGATTCCCACAATGCACTCTGAGTAGACCAACTGTCTCTCTCGATCTCACACACACACACACACATAGACGCTAACCTTTATATTACAGTTCAGCAGAATGCCACTGATAACAGGATTACAGCAAACAACAGAAGCCGCTCCCTCTGTGAAATACACACAGCTCCAGATTTTGGGCTTTGGTACTTTGAACCTCTGAGCTTCTCACAATTTAAAGCAGTTCACAGAGCTACTCATTCAAAAAGTAGGCTATATCCTTAGACTACAAGTGGGTCAATGACGTGACATTAAAAATGTATTAAAGAAGATGTGTTAAAAATCCAAATTATACATAGAATGAAAAGAATAACCCTCTTCTATAATGATCATGTTTTTAATTTCAGTGAAATTAAACTTTAAGCCTCTGTCTCCTTCCATTTGTTTATAAACGTATAATAAAATATCTTATTTTAAGCATTTTAGAAATAAACTAATACACCAGTAAAACAATTTAGCCATGTGGTGTGACCAACAATATGGGGCAACCAACATGCAGAAAATAGTACCAGATAAAATATTAGATAATTTGGTTTAAGGATAGAATTAATAATTCATGATATTTGCAAGAAAAAATTCACCATGAAAAATATATGTAACTTTTTTTTTTAAACGATTAAAATGTGTAAACTAACATGTATTTGTGTTTGTGAGACAAAACATGAAACGCAATACACAATACTGACACACTAAAAAGACAAAGAAAAAAAGAGAAAGAAAAAGGACTAACATGTACTCAAGGTGTAAGAAAAAAAGAATTGAATTTTTACTTGACAGTTACTCCATATGACAGTTTTAGACTCATTAAATTTTCCAGTGTTATTTTAGTATCGTTGATACTACGATAATTTATTAATTTATCATTATCTTGATCAATATTTTGAATTAGTTTCTATTTTGTAATTTCTATTTTAATTTTAGTTAATTTTTTTGTACATTTATTGCATGTTTTTGATATTTTTATAGTTTTTATTTGAATTTTATCTTTTTTTCAGTAAGTTAAACTAAATGAGACATTTTTGCAACTAGCTGAAATAAAATAGTTTTAAGTTATTTTATATTGTATTTTATTTCAGCTAACATTTATTTTATTTCAATTAACAATTTGTTTGTGTGTGTATGCGTGTTTGCTTGGTTTTAAGTTTAGTTAACTATAATAATCTTGCTTCTTTCATGTCAGTATTTGGCCAAACTGCACTCTCTGGGCCCTATCATACACCCGGCGCAATGCGGCGCAAGGCGCGGCGTAGGGATATGCCGGTATCAAATTTTCATGTTGCGATTAATTGCTAATGCTTGTTATCACGGTATACGGTATTATCACAATATTAAAATTTAGTTAAAAAAAAGTGCTGTCATAATACAGTATAACAGGTTTAATAACATTTTTCTTATAACAAAAATAACTGAACATGGCTTCCGGTATGGCGTCGACACGTGTCTGGGAAATAGTTCGCGCAAAATCGTCCCAGTACTTTAGTTCTGGAACTAAAGCGGTGCGAAAGGCCCTATTGTTACTTTTCCAGGTCCATGGATCATTCAACTCTCTTGCCTTACGTCACCTGTTGCGCTGTACGTCTGCAATCTGCACTACAATCAAAGATTAATACAGCACACACAGAGCCTGCTAACCTGAGTATTGAGGATCTGTAGCCATATGAACGAGAGATCCATTTCCAACAGCGCAACGGCTTCGGTTTAGCCTAATGGACAGGCATTAGCCAGGGCAAAACAACATTATATGCAGATGCAAGTGATCCAATAATTCTGGCTTATGGCAGTGATGCCAGCTAATCTCTTTAGGTTTTAGGGTCAGGATGAGGGTTGTTAGCGGTACACCAAGACCCATTAGAAGCACTCTTTCACTTCTTCTCCTCTTCTGTCTCCCCCTCCAGAGGACTTCCTATGGTTTCGGATGGTCTTTCTCTCAGTTAGAGAAAAGAAATGGCTAGTTTAGACATTTTTTTGCTTATTCTACATCGGCTCGAGCAGAGCATTAGGGCACAGATGGACAGGATTCTGAGAAATACAGCTGACTGAAGCACAGCAATGTAAAGGAGATGATTTATGAGGGATTACAAAGACACACAATATCACTAATACACAAACACGCAAGCGCACCTGGCAAAATCTAGAAAAAACAAGCTAGCTATCATACGGTCACATTTGCTATTAAATGCAAGTCTAAAACACAAGCTTTTAAATAAAGTTGGAGGACCACCTTGATGAATCTGAGTAGAATTATATTATTTCTGTTGCTTAATCTAATTATAATATTCTAATAATATCTAATAATAGCTCATTCAGGCTTCAGATATCTCATGTACATATTTTTTTTGTACGCACTAAATAAACAAGCTAACTCTGTGTGTGTTTGAGTGATGCTCTTGCTGGTATCTGATTACAACAGGAACATTAATAAATGATGCTGTCTCATCCAACACATGCCTACACACATGATCTGTAATTACTAACACACACACACACACACATTTAGCAAATAAACCTCATTTTCACACACTAGGCTAATTAATTAGTCTAAACTTTTGCGAGACCACATAGTTCATTTCTCAGAGTCACGTTCTGTTACAATGCATACAATAAGTCAATTCTATTGTGCACAACCTCAAGCTAAGCACAGTAAACACTTACTGTACATGTGGGCAGACAGATGGGAAGGTCTGGACTTTTCAATGAGCTTCTATTCTGCTCTTAAACTTTTAACAGGTCTTCAGTGTCCGAAGCATGTTTCATCGAGAACAGATCTCAGTAGATCTACTACCGCACTCATGGACCTGTGTTGAACCCATTTAATCAAAAACACATAATTCATGTCAAAGCCATACAAACTCCAAATAATAACAGTCTCATGCTCTCTGAGGTTTCTCAAAAGGAAAACCTGTTCAAATCTGGTAAAAACACATCTGGTGAGCTCTTATAATTATTATTATTTTTTTTTCATTCATGTTGGTGTCACATGGTTTTAAAAAACTTGTATATCTTGTATATCTATCGTGGAGACGCTGTGTGTTTTGTTGTGAAAGCAGCTTTATAAAAGCAGAAGTTTTTGCAGTTTGCTGGTCTGGAGCCTTCAGGTGTGTGTTAACATAATGCCAAAGAGGAAAGACATCAGCAATGATCTTAGAGAAGCAATTGTTGCTGCCATCGATCGGGGAAGGGTAATACAGCCGTTGGCAAATAAGAAGTCCATCACTCCACAGTGAGGAAGATTATTAACAAGTGGAAGACAATTCAAGACAGACACCAATCTTCCCAGGAGTGGATGTCCCAGGAAATGCACCACATGGTCAGACTGTACAATACTCTGAGAAATTGCAGACAACCCAAGAACTTCACCGCAGACTCTACAGGCCTCAGTTAACATGTTAAATGATAAAGTTTGTGACAGTACAATCAGAAAAGGACCAGACAAGTATGGCATGTTTGGAAGGGTTGCCAGAAGAAAGCCTCTTCTCTCTAAAAAGAACATGGCAGGATACCTTAGATTTGCAAAGCTGCATCTGAAAAAAAAAACATAAGACTTCTAGAACAATGTCCTTTGAACAGGTGAGACCAAAGTGGAGATGTTTGGCCAGAATGCACAGCGCCACGTTTGGTGAAAACTAAAAGAGCATATCAGCACAAACACCTCATACCAAAAGTCAAGCATGCTGGTGGGGGGCTGTGGAATTTGGGCTTGTTTTGTACCCAGAACCTGGGCACCTGATAGTCATTGAGTCGACCATGAACTCCTCTGTAAACCAAAGTAGAGTCAAATGTTAGGCCATCCGTCCAACAGCTAAACCTTGGCCAATATCGTGTCATGCAGAAGGATCAATGATCCCAAGCACACCAGCAAAAGTCCAGTCAAAGTCTAGACCTCATCCTGACTGAAATGCTGTGGCGAAAGCTGTGCATAAACAAATGCCCACAAACCTCTAAAAACACGAGCAACGTTGTAAAGAAGAGTGGCCAAAAATTCCACCAGAACGATGTGAGAGACTGATAAAGTCATACAGAAAATGATTACTTCAAGTTATTGCTGCTAAAAGTGGATCTACAAGCAACTGAATCATAGGGTGCCCTAAGTTTGTCACACCTGGCTTTTCCATATTGGCTTTATTTTTGCTAAATAATGACATGGTGTGATATGTCATGTGTTGCTGTTCATCTGAGGTTTTATTTTCTACATTTTAAGATCTGCCAACGACCAGATGATTTTGTATTATGTCCTGATACAGAAAATTCAATAGGGTGTCCTTTCTTTTTCACATGACTGTATACACACACAAACACACACACAGTAGGTATATATATATGTATATATACTAGGGCTGCACGATCTATCGAAATTATCGAAATATCGCAAATGTAAATATCGCAATATGAATATCGCAACGGCGTGCGATATCATTATCATTTTAATAATAGGCTACTTAAATATATAATTTTTTTTCTTCTAAATATCATAAATGATTAATTTATAAATACGATGTATACCACATGTTTAGGTTTTTGGGTAGTCGCACCACATGACATTTTACAACCTCTAACCTTGCTTTTCCCTAAAAAGGTCAAATTATCTCATATTGAATTCAACGAACTATTTGGCAGACAAAATGTTCAAATATTAGTAATCAGTAACAGTTTTGTTGAAACAGTTTTTCTTCCTAAGAAATAATAATAAACGATCATACCAAACTACTAATAAGGTTTCCTTTTCAAGAACGGAACTCATTTCTTTACTGTGATATCAGGAGAGGACAGTTGGCATGTGTGACTTTATGTCCTTTTTGCATTTTTATTGTTTAGTATTTTAACTCTTTAATTAAAAAATAAATCTGAATTCAAAAAAAGAATAAACATTACATCACTGACACATTAACTAAGAAATTTCACCCCCATGCAGTCACTTTGTTTGAGCCTGATCATATTTTGAAAGTTCCTCTTAGTTGCTCTGAGGTTTCTATGAAACGTAGTTAGGGCTGCACAATTAATCGAATTTCTAATCGCAATTACAATTACGGATGCCACAATTAATCGTTCAAAGTCTACTTATGTTATTCTGTGTGCTTAAGATGCTTTTTTTTCTTTCTACATGTTATTGTAAGGGTTTTTCCCATTATTTTAATTTTAGTTTTACTATAACATTATAATACCATTCATATTTTTACTTTTTTATAATTTAAAG
>NW_015667268.1:251470-253662 GCF_001515625.1 Sinocyclocheilus rhinocerous
AGTGTTTTCAGCTTGTTTATTTTCATATAAAAATACGGCATGCAGTTGCATCAAACAATGGTATGAACATCAATGTAAATTGTGATAATCGTAATTACAATTTCAAGGGAATAATCGACAATTATGATTTTTGTCATAATCGTGCAGCCCTACACGTAGTGACATTTCACCAAAAGTGTGAATGTGATATAATAACCCAAACATGATGAAGTGTTCACCGTCCACAGAGGCGGTGTGATATCCCACCATCAGCAGCAGAACAAAAGAACCTCAGAGCACATATTCACACAAAGACAAACAGAGTTCACACTAAATGAAACACTTCTACACTCCTCTGGATATATTCCTGCTATGGCAAAAATAAAATACACTAGGGCTGGGCATCACAAACTGCCCCACCATACAATGCATATCGCAATACGCATGTCACTCATTCAATACATTGTGATGCATTGTCATATCATAATTGGATCATGTCTGAAACTGCGCCAAATGCGTGTCCACGAGTGAACAGGGATCATCTCTCGCATGTGATTCACTTCACTTTGTCAAGTACAGCTGTTCATAGAAGTGGTCTGATGAGTTTGTACTATTAGATGACCTAAATAAACTCCTCGATTGTAAAAGCCCTAAAAACACAAAGACTGATTCAATATTACTTTAGGTTAGAGCTGCATATATACAGAGGATAAATGTTATAAGTTTGTTGGATAATGTGATAAACATCAATTAATGTGATTAATGTTTCAAACAAGTTACATTATGTTTTAAGCCAGACAATAATGACACACCCTCCTGTTCTTCCTGGGACATTAATACTCACATTCAATTGATCATAAGGGACAGTAAAGACATTTATAATGTTGTCTATGTAAAGATGTCTAATTCAAATAAATGCTGATCTTTTGAACTTTCTATTCATTATAGAATCTTTAAAAAAGTATCACTGTTTCCACAAAAGTATGAAGCAGCACAACAGTTTTCAACATTGATAATAATCAGAAATGTTTCTTGAGCATCAAATCTGCATATGATTTCTGAAGATCATGTGACACTGAAGACTGGAGTAATGATGCTGAAAATACAGCTTTGCATCACAGCAATAACTTACATTTTACAATATTTCTACAATATAGAAAACTTTTTCTATATAAAAAATATTATATACCCAATATTGCCGTTTTACTGTATTTTGATCAAATAAATGCAGTCATGATGAGCATGAGAGACTTCTTTCAAAAACAAATAAAAAATGTAATTATTCCAAACTTTTGACAATGAATATCAGTGCAAAAGCTGAAAGCAAAGATCTTCGTGACGTTAGTTAAATCATTTTAAGATTTAGCCTGTGCCTGCTCAACACCACAACATACTGTATATAGCTGCTGACATGAGTTTATTTTCCTTGCATTATTCATAAACTCCCCCACTTCAACAACACACCACTGTTAATGACACATAAACATAAACATGGCCGCAGGAACGTATTTTGAGCTGGGGGGGCTGAGAAATAAATCCTTATTTATTTTGTTAATAAACGTTCAAAGTTTAATGTTTTTTTTGTTGTTGTTTTTTTCGATTAATAATAATGAGCCATAAGCATGCATTTAAAGTAAGGGGAGCACATCTACTTCCCGCGGTAATGCACATAAACCTGTTAATTTAAAACCACAACAAATGCCGGCATTCAGCAAACCCCTCAGGGACCAATCCAAACGCCCGTCTGGGACAGAGGGACCAATCAAAGGTCATCTTAACCAATTGAATCCGTCTGGAAGAGTGATTGGGAGAATGGCCAGCTTAACTCAGTCAGGCTAAACACAGGAAACGGAAAGTGTACTACTGATGTCATCTTAAAGGGGTCATGAACTGAGAAATCAAAATTCCCTTGATCTTTTGGCATATAAGAGGTCATTGTCCTATTAAAAACATCCTGTAAGTTTCAGAACTGAACACTTTCTCGTTAGTCTACAAACAGCTTATATTGAAGCCAATCTGCCAAAACGACAGCTTGTGGAATGTGTCATTTTATGACGTAAATACTAAACACCGCCTCTGCAGAAGAAGATCAACGCCTGCTTTTACGTCACTGCTTGTTTAGCCCCACCCACCGATTCTACATCACTGCCTGTTTAGCCCCACCCACCGATTCTACATCACTGCCTGTTTAGCCCCGCCCACCTGATTCTAAG
>NW_015667268.1:253737-260926 GCF_001515625.1 Sinocyclocheilus rhinocerous
GATTCTACATCACTGCCTGTTTAGCCCCGCCCACAGATTCTACATCACTACTTGTTTAGCCCCGCCTACTGATTCACTCATGTAGTATAAATAATGAGAGAGGCAAATGCAGGTCTACGCAGAAACCAAACGATAAATATGCTCCAAAATATATATATATATACGATAAATATGCTCGCTTTCCTTTTGACCAGACTTTGTCAGTAATAACTTGGTCCTTTGTTCACTTCATTTTACCATGGATTTGTTTACAAACAAAGCATAATTTGACGCAGGATTTTCAGGAAGATTGGAACTAAAAGACGATGCTGTGCGACTATATTGGATCCGACAGTAATGTTGCATTACACAAGTGTGAGTAACTGTTTTTATTACGTGCTCACTATTGCTTTGTCTGTTATTGCAGATCGTTTGATATGTACTGAGTATTTGTGCATTGTTAACCTAAATCACAGCAGCATCCATCTGTGAAGGATGTAGGCTGTCAAACATACATGCAGAAGTTTACATCAGTGGGCATACAGCCATCTTTTCAAACTTGCAATATGCAAAACTGTTAGCCAATCACAGCAGTGGGAGTTTATTTTCGAGTCTACAATCCGCCACGCCTATTCAAACAGAGCGTTCTGATGAGGGGGGTTAAAAACAGGACAGAAAATAGCCTGTTACTTCTAAATTAGGATGTTTTTTATGTAAAAATCTTGATAACATCATAAGTGGACCTCAGAGGACAGCACAAAATAATAAAAAAATCAGTTCATGACCACTTTTAAGAGGTTGCAAATCCATTTCTCCAATGAAAGTTAATTTTCGAAAATGAAAGTTAAAGCATGCCATTTTCAGGGCTCGCTAAATTTCTAAATTCCTGGAAGCCCTTCAGGCAGGCATTCTTTAGATTTTGGTAGCTCAAAAATTTATTTAGCTATTAGAAAATGTTTTTAAGATGTTTATGATTTAGAATGTATGTAAAACTGACGTCTTAAAGACGTCTATCGGATGTTTGTTCACAGCAGATGCTTTCCAGATTAAGCGATCTTTAACAGACATCTTGCAGACGTACGTGTGCTATCTGGGAAGCAAGTGAACAGCGCAAATCAAGGAAGGGATTTTATTTCACTATTCAAGATAGCCCGTCGGGCAGGGCAGTGAAGCATTTTGGTAGCCCGACTGGAAAATGCAATAGCCCCGGGACGTCGGGCTAGCGATTTTGCAAACCCTGAACTTTCTAAAAGCCATCTGTAGGTTTTTTTTTATTGAGAAAGAGTGCAAACTCTTGTGGCATTTTCTAAATGCAACGTGTTTGTTTGAGCATCCCGAAACACCAACATTAGCTCATTCAATGGCGAGAGCTTAGGGGCGGGACTATCTGTTGGTTTGACCAATGGAAAATGGAAGGAAATGTTTGGGAAGCCTGTCCGAAAAGCTTTTTGCAACTCTGTTTGGTGACGTTTTTTGCGCAGACATTACAAACTTCAACTTTAAACAAACATTTATGTGGCCTAGATCATAAATCTATGTGACTAGAAGCTTTGAATGCAGAATCCATGTACACACACACACACTCAGACAGTCACAGTTTACTCTGGATCGCAGACAATAGTAACAGCCCTGTGCTGTGTGTGAAATATTGATGAAGGTGTTAAGTAGGAAAGAGGAAGGTAAACGATGAAGGTTGGCAGAGCCAGAGAGAGACATGATGGATGAATGGATAGATGGGAGGCCCTAACAGAGCGAATGAGACGCTGAGATGTGCTTGAACCAGACGAGGTCAAAGTTTAATGGATTGGCAGTATGTCAGATTGGCAGATCTGAGAAAACTTGACCCACGGGATGACCTTAAGCATACTAACTCGATAAAACTCTTCGGCTATGATGGTTGATGTGTCCAAGTCTAACACCTTCTCAGTGTGTGTGTGTGTGTGTGTGTGTTCACCAGTGTAATGCAACAATAGAGTCAAAGCTTTTTCATTCTGAATCACACCAGATCATATTATGGTACATGTGTCGTGTTTTTACATAACCAGGGTGTCACACAGATAACAAGTTCACTTTGTGGGATTCAAAATCCAATTTAAATCGAAATAAACTTTTACAATTTTGAAAAATTTAAAACAAAAATAAGTAATGAAATAAAAAGAGAAATAATTACAAATTTAACACCAACCCAAGATCTTATACATTACATACAGCATATATTCCACCTCAATGAACTTTCAGCAAAAGAAAAGCACAGATGCCTGGAAAGCTTCTCTTCATATATGTGAACATAAACACTGATAAGATTCCTTTAATATGAATATGGGCAACCCAGGCCCTCTGAAAAAATGTGCCTCTATACCAAAATTTTCGCAAAACACCAAAAACGTACCTATACACACTAGGCTTGCCGCGTTAGACGGTGCTAACGGTTATACCGTTGTTAAGTCGCAACACCGGTTACGTCACTTGCTCACCGCGGCACCGACCCCCACCGTCGTTTTGATTTTTTATAGTAATATAAATCATTTAGTTCAGTAAAAGAACAGACACTACAATTAAAAACTGAACGCGGCTAAGATATTTTGAAGAATGTTGGTAACCAAACAGATGCTGGTCCACATTGACTTTCATAATAGGAAAAAATATATACTATGTCACTGTTTGTTTACCCACAATCTTCAAAATAACTTTTATGTTCAACTGAAGAAAGAAACTCATATGGGTTAAAACGACTTTTGAACCAAATTTTTTTTGGTGAACTATCCCTTTAATGTAAATAAAACAACAAAACACAACAATAAAAATCACTCACTGCTCTTGACTGAAGAACTTTATTACAGTTGCTTTAATAAAAAGTGTATATAGTGTTTTAAATTTAAATTTGTTCATTCAATTTCTTGAATGCTACTGCTAAATACACCTGTTGCACCTGAAAAATAAAGCACTGTTTGTTTTATTTGTGTATTATGTGATTATATGATATGCAAGTGTATTATGTGTATTCTTTGTTATTATTTTTTTTAAACAAAGCTAAAATAATGACAAAGATTTTTATCTTAGCCCACTTTGGCCTAAGTGTCTGCCATTCTTTTTTATTTTATATTTTGTTACCTTGTAAGGATTTGTTTTTAAAATGGGGAAATTAGTTTGGCTGTACTGCTCAACTTGCCAAATCGTAAAACCAACATGACAAAGAATCGTGATAAAATCGTGATTTTTCTGGAAAAAAAAAAATCGTGCTATATTCTTGCCATATTGCCCACCCCTAACCATAGTGCATGATCTGTAAACGAATACATTTTGATGTTTGCATTACAAAATCAGCTCCATATGTACGAATTTATAGTAAACTTGCTCTGTAGCTCACCTGATACAGCATTGCACTTGCAATGCAGAGTGCAAGTCACAGACTCATGGGGACTTGTGTCACTGTGGGGACCTAAATTGAGGTTCCTACGGGTAAACAAGCTAATAAATCACACAGAATGATTTTTTTTGAAAATCTAAATATGCACAAAGTTTCCTGTAAGGGGTAGGTTTAGGGGTAGGGTTGGTGTAGGGCAATTTCATCTGGCAGCTTCTTGCCAATTAATCTCACCAGCGACCCGCTTCATTCAAACAATTAAAACAAATCTTAACATCCAGATGCTTGTAAACCATGGACAGTTGAAATAAAGTAAGCAGAAAGACAAAGCGACAGACAAGGATAACAAAAGTGTTTGTGTGAAAAGAGAATTTATAAATGACTTTTTGGGGGCAAAAAAACTTGAAGTATAACTTTAAATATCCAAATTCAGTGGCTCTAATAATAACTTCTTTAAAACACTATCTATTGTAAACCTAAACATTTTGTTTGAACAGTCTATTTGTTACAGTTATTTCAAATAAATCACATTTTTATATATATTATTATTATTATTATTATATGTATCCAAATTCAGTGGCTCTAATAATAACTTCTTTAAAACACTATCTATTGTAAACCTAAACATTTTGTTTGAACAGTCTATTTGTTACATTTATTTCAAATAAATCACTTTTTTATATATATTATTATTATATGTATTATTATTGTCCTCATAAGTCGCTTTGGATAAAAGAATCTGCTAAATGACTAAATGTAATGTAAATGTATTATTACAAGAAGATACATAACATATTTGTACTTGAGGTAGTTGGTTGCATTAATACTATTTAACTTACTTTTTTACTACATTTTGTAACTTTTATTAATAATTGTATAGGTAGTAAATATCTGAATGCTGTTTGTGCTTTTAAACAGCACATGGACTCTGATGCCTGTGTAATGTTTCAAGACTGTAAGGTGACTCGTACTGTCAGTGTGTGTTCACTGAGGGTCTGTTCAGGGAAAGTAAACATTCAAACCGAGCTGAACTTCACTCAACAAACTCTAAACCAATCAAGCCCATCTATACCACTGATATTCATCAGCAGAAATGTGGAGGCATGAAAGAATGTAGTGTTCTCCAACGGTTCTCTGCAGTCATGCACCAACATTTTTTTATTTATTTTAATTTTTTTGTTGGAAATCCGGGACAACACTGGGCTGAAAAACCAAACTAAAAACTGAAAATACACTTGAATACACTTGTTCTTCAATTGGTATTGCTACAATCACACCTAGACTCAAACAACTTTTTAAATACTGTGTAATAATCAAATTTAAAGTTAATAAGTAATTGTTTCTGTTCTCTTTAGTCTTTTAAATCTTGCTATGTAACAAAAGCCATGTATCAAATATCTTCAAATGAGAATCTGTATCTGTATCTGACACAGGATAAAGTATGTTCTATTTCAACTGAAAAAATCTCAGTTAATCTGAATCTTGAGTTAATATTGTGCAAAGGATGTTTTCATTTAACTTTTTTAATTTTGCAAATGTTGCAGTCATTATTTATATATATATATATATAAACTGACATATTCATCACTGAAATAAATGTCATAACTTTATAAGGTCTCTTGTACTAAAAGCACAACACATGCTCTGTGAAAACAAAAAAATGCTTTTGTTTCCCATCATTCTGAAGCCGGAAACTCTGAAGGCATTCTCAGCTCTACTTTTAGACTGATCATCTGTTATTCTGACGTGTATTTGTTTTTCTTCTGCTGGGACTTCATTTAGATTGATGTAATACTACAAGTATGTGCTCTGAGACATTAAGGGAATTATTATATGTGCATTTCTAAGCTGCACATTTGTAAAGAGAAAGTAAAGTGACTCCCACGAGCCAAACCCTGCTGAAAGTGAATTGAGGTTCATTTGACTGGCCAATAGAGCGCTTTCAAGGACAGACTGAGACCATGATGATACGATACACCTACGGGACATTGAATCACTTTGAAGGACGCAGAGGTGCTTATCAACAAGCAACCAATCAGATCAGAGTACAAAGTCACTAAATTAAGCCAAATAGGAAAGAGATGCTAATCTGCATGCAGAAAGAGAATGCAGGCTAACCACGGCTCCATGCAAGATTATGCAAGATTAGAATTAAGGCCACAATATACTTCAAGTGAAATCAACAAAGAAATGAATGTGACGATCAGTATAGCATTGCTCCCCTATTTTGAAATTTTGTTTATCTCTGAGTGGAGAGCGAAGAAGAACTTCAACAAGAGGATGTTAGGGCCTTTATTGTGATAAGAATCATATTAAATACGGAAAAAAAAGAAGAGTATTTTAAAGCTCACAGATGGTCTGGTGTTTCTGGTGGATTTCTGAAGTGTGTACATGTGCATGCTTCTCCAGTCAATATTACCACAGCCTGCCGTGCATGATAGGCTTGCTGCGATAGACGGTGCTGACGGTGATACCGTTGTTAAGCCGCAACACCGGTTACGTCACTTGCCCACCGTGGCACCCACCCCCACCGTCGTTTTGATTTTTTTATAGTAATAAAAAATAATTTAGTTCAGTGAAAGAACAGACACTACAATTAAAAACTGAACGCGGCTGCTCAATGCAGCGTGATTCTTATTTAATTGGTTCCACAGTGTTTGCTGAGTTTTACTTTATTTAAACTTTGTGCAATTTATTGATTTTATTTGACATCAAGGTGTATGCCGTGCCTCCAAGCTTTCTTATTCGTTTTGCTAATAAACTTTCTACGTTTCTTATTTATTTGGTTATATACATGTTTACTTAGCCTATTTCCAGTTTTGTATACCTATTTAAACTTTATGTAAGTTATTTGTTATTTTATATTAGGCATAGCTTGCCCTATAGCATGGTGTATTTTTATTTGTTTTGTTAATAAAAGTTCTATGTTTTATATATAGGCTAAAGTGAGTTTGACGTTGTATTTTGTTGTTGCATTCAAGCAATTGACACCGAATTGCCGCTAATTCGACGGTACTTTTAAGCTATTTAAAAGTGAAGGAAAGAGAGGAAAAGAGGGACAATTCAAACGAACAATTGCTTTACACAGAATTGCCGCTATTTGAAAGTGAAAGTAAAATGCGCACGCCGCTTTTGCAAGCTATTTAAAAGCGAAGGAAAGCGAGGAAAAGAGGGAACGCCCCGCCCCCACGGTGATACCGGTATTATCGGTGTTGTCACGCGTCGATTAACCGGTGGGAAAATGTCCTCACCGTCACAACCCTAGTGCATGAATGATGTTCATGACGTTCAGTTCAGTCTGCATTCTGCCTCTGATGTACTTAAATACTCGGACAGTGTTTCCCGCTTCACAGTGGTGCTGCTGCTGTCAAATCTACAACACCACTTTAGCACAGCTAAAGAAATAATATTCAGCAGTTTTAAGCTTGCAGTCTGAATTGATTGTAATAAAAGAGAAAGAATGGGAACATCGAAACAATACAAAGACATTAAATGGACAAAATATCCTTAGTTGGTTCCACGCAATAACAAAACAGGTGTAGTC
Organism: Sinocyclocheilus rhinocerous; assembly: GCF_001515625.1. Classification (NCBI taxonomy): domain Eukaryota; kingdom Metazoa; phylum Chordata; class Actinopteri; order Cypriniformes; family Cyprinidae; genus Sinocyclocheilus; species Sinocyclocheilus rhinocerous. The sequence continues at coordinate 260,625 of NW_015667268.1, forward strand.
TGAGTCACAAACAAATACTCTTTTAAGCCAGTTCTATTAATTCCAACCTTGTATTACTTTCTTTATTTTGCTGAACATAAAAAAAAGATATTTTGAAAAAAAGCCTTGTGTTGTTTTGTCTGTATAATGAAAGTCAATGTGATCCAATCAATACTATTTTGGACCTGTATCGACTTTCATTTAATGGAATACAAAAGAAATCACACAGGCACATTTTTCAATAGATCATCTTTTCTTTTTCTCTTTTTGTCTTAAAGGGGTGGTCTTAAAGGAGGGCTTTTTCAAAGGCGTCATTGTGTGTA
>NW_015667268.1:261190-281521 GCF_001515625.1 Sinocyclocheilus rhinocerous
ACGCTGCTGCATAATAAAATAGCTCCATCTCCACGCAGAGTCAGACCTCCCAGTGTCTGAGCTGCAGGTCAAGGAGATGTAAAGCCACCCTGAGGTTTTCCTTAATCATATTAAATGGTTCCCTGTCCCTGTTCTCAGGCCTGGACATAAAGAGACCTGTCTGTGTGGCAGGAAGAAAGAGTGCTATGAGTGCACAAAGATTTTAAAAACCATCACAATCAGCAGCGAGACCAATCCCAATCAATCGGTGTCTTGAGCAGGGAAATGAGGGAAAGAGATAGTTAGAGCTCGACCCGAGGGGGAGAGAGATAAATGTAGAGTGTAACGGAGAACGAGAGAACAAGAGGGGGTAGTTATACAGGTATTCCTGCCGATTGATTCGTCCGCTAGTTTATTAGGAAAAATGAAAGTGAAAATGCAGAGAAAGTTAATGGCTTGATCCGTCTGAAAAGACTACGAAAGCTGTGTGTTCAAGGTGGCGCATAAACAGTGCGAATAAAGCCTTTCTGGTTCTGATCTCATTAAAAGCACAATTTGCCTCTTTCCACTCTTTTTCAAGAAAAAAAGCACAGGTGCTATTACGCTCCTCCAACTTGACAAACAGCACCACAACATAATTGTCAAAGCAGTCATCACAGAATATGACTTTTTCGCTATATTCCAAGCTTTTATATGAGACATATGAGAATTTCTTTCACAAAACTGTGTATGATGCATGGTTTCCCACAATCATTCCTGTACAAGTAGTAGTAGATCTAAATAAAAAATGAAAGGGGTCATATGATGCAATTTCTAATTTTCCTTTCTCTTTGGAGTGTTACAAGCTGTTCGTGAATAGATAAGATCCCTAAAGTTGCAAAGACTAAAGTCTCAAACCCAAAGAGATATTCTTTATAAAAGTTAAGACTCGTCCACGCCCAGAAAGGCGGGGAATAGAGGAGCAACAATAATGTACATTATGTGGAAAATAATGTGTTTTTTTAACCTTAACTGCATAAACACATTGCATTACACCAAATACACAACATAATGTTCTTTTTAGCAACACCATATGACCCCTTCAAGAGCTTATTACATGGAAGAAAAGTGACCACAATGTCAACAATCATTTCCAAAAATGTCTACATCATTCAGTCTATTATAGAATGAATGGATGCAGCACTGTCTATTCCTGCTGTAACCCTTAATGAAGCACATGAAGTAAAAAGCTGCAGGGATGATGTAGTTTTGTAGGCCAGAATTTAGCATCAGGGTCAGAAAATAATGGGGGTTTTTGACTTTTTTTTTTTTTTAAGCGTTGATCATTATAACCAATCACACAATTCTATTGAGCTTATGAATGCAATGGTCAATTGGAGGCGTTTAGATGAGTCAACACTGGAGTTCAGTTGAGTGTGCGCAAATTAAATCTTAAACAATGAAATGAAGAAACGATGTAATTAAGAGATTCATTTAGCTGCTTCGGTGATTATAACGGGAGTTTATGCATAACTAGACTAAACTAGACATGAACCGACACGTTGGTCTAGAACAGGGGTGCCCAAACTCGGTCCTGGAGGGCCGGTGTCCTGCAGAGTTTAGCTCCAACCCCAATTAAACACACCTGAACCAGCTAATCAAGCTCTTACTAGGCATACTAGAAACTTAAAGGCAGGTGTGTTGAGGCAAGTTGGAGCTAAACTCTGCAGGACACAGGCCCTCCAGGACCGAGTTTGGGCAGCCCTGGTCTAGAATATGATGTGATGTTTCCCCAAATACAAAAACATTTCTACATAATGTATTCTATTAATCAACAATAATAATAACTATTACAATATCCATAGCAATAATAGACAATGTTTTAGGCTGATGGTGTAACTTTTTGGGCAATGATGCAGAGCGATGTAGCTTGGGCACTTTCCCATTGAGAATGGGCAACAAATTTCTATCTGCATGATTTAGATTGGTTATGGAACATTGAACATTGCTCAAAAAAGTTGTCCTTAGGACACATTCCTATTGAACTCTATTGAGAAAACATGTTCACTGGACATAACATTTAGCATTAACTATTCAAAGCCAACAGCAGTATATTAACTGCCAAACTTCTGTCACAGAGTGTGAAACCACAGCAACCCCCTTCTGTCTGCTTGAGTCCGCCTTTTTTTATCGAGAGGTGCAAATTTATGTTTCCGTTTGGCTGTGTATTTGGCTACAAGGTGGAGACCGAACACATTGTCATTGTGCACGTTTGTGCAAATGTTTGTTATGTGGCATACTTAGCGTGTGGGCCAACAGCCTAGAATTCATTTAAATCAGATTTGTGCTCACATCAGTGAATCAGGCAGGTCCCTCCTACCCTCAACATACCCTCAACATGGACCCGTGCCCGCTGAACTGTCAGCACGGGAAGCACTACGCTGGCAGATGGCTGGCGAGAATGAACAAGCACAACAGCCAAGCGGTCGGGTGAGCTGTGTTTGACGAAACCATAGTTAGATGTGCTGAAAAAGTCTTATTGATCAGCCCTCAAAGAACGTAAACACACCAGCTACAATACAGTGAAAAAAACATATTGTGTAAAAATTGGAAGCGGTGATGGGCAGAAATTCTTTAGTCATTTCAGGAAGGCATTTTTTTTTGTCTGTATTATATATACAGTATACATATACAGTGTATATATATATATATATTCTTTTACTATAGTAACACATAGTAACATTTACTATGGCACCCTCATGTGATTACAAGCCTTGGTGAAAAAAACAAAAAAAATCTTTTTACAATATTTTACATGTACAGTATGTAGTAAGTCTTGTGAGATCTAACAATTTTTTTCACACTATATGGTTCAATGACATAAGTGTCCATGATCAAGAATTTTTTTTTATTCATGTTAGCTTCATAAAAACTTTTTATACCATTTAAGAAAATGATCAATTTTACAACTTAACATGTCAAGTGGTTTATGTACAAATAACATATTCTCACATCTTCTAACATCTTTACATGTGAGTGTACACATCATTATCAATCGTTTTACTTTTTTTTACTATTTTTTTTTTCTTTCTACAAATAGTATTAAAAAGATGAATATACTTTTATATAATAAATAATATAATAATTTATATAAGTTTTCGGGGAATGGGGAGTCACACCTCATGACTTTTTACAACCTGAATAAGTTTCAACATTAATCATTTTAAATCATTCCAAAGCTGCATGAAAAAAAATTATAGTATTTTACAGTGAAATTACATGTACATCTGTCTTGTGAAATGTAACATTTATTTTCACAGTATATTGTAGGGCTACTATCCTGCAGAGTTCAGCTCCAACCCTAATCAAACACACCTGAACAATTGATTAGGGTTGGAATTATATATACAGTATACATATACAGTGTATATATATATATATATTCTTTTACTATAGTAACACATAGTAACATTTACTATGGCACCCTCATGTGATTACAAGCCTTGGTGAAAAAAACAAAAAAAATCTTTTTACAATATTTTACATGTACAGTATGTAGTAAGTCTTGTGAGATCTAACAATTTTTTTCACACTATATGGTTCAATGACATAAGTGTCCATGATCAAGAATTTTTTTTTATTCATGTTAGCTTCATAAAAACTTTTTATACCATTTAAGAAAATGATCAATTTTACAACTTAACATGTCAAGTGGTTTATGTACAAATAACATATTCTCACATCTTCTAACATCTTTACATGTGAGTGTACACATCATTATCAATCGTTTTACTTTTTTTTACTATTTTTTTTTTCTTTCTACAAATAGTATTAAAAAGATGAATATACTTTTATATAATAAATAATATAATAATTTATATAAGTTTTCGGGGAATGGGGAGTCACACCTCATGACTTTTTACAACCTGAATAAGTTTCAACATTAATCATTTTAAATCATTCCAAGGTAATGGCTTAACCAATTAATCATTGTATTTAAATGACTAATATTCAGTGTGTGTAGTTGTGAATCTGACACAAACATAAATATACACTAACTCTTAAAGGCACAGATGGCTGGCACAGCAGGAATCATACTATCTATAGATTATGAACACACTCTCAGACACGCAGAGTACATAAACATGCTTCACTGCATCTTCCTCACTGAAGCCGACCCGAAAGGTCACCCCCTGCTTTTTAATTGTATCTCCACTACTGTGTTTTATCATATCATTTGTCCCACCAGCATCTCATTCAAGCATCTCTGCAAAGATGACAATGCATTCTCTCACATTATATTAAATCACTAACAGTAGTAATTACCTTTATGCCACAACTGCACATGGTGAGTGTAGTGAAGTGAGAAAATGGCAGGCTACAGGCCCCAAAATTCTTACTGGTCATTACTTACAAATATATTATAAATATGTATTTGTCCCTATAGGAATATATAGGCAGTTTTTAAAGGCGTCATGACATGATAAATCCAATTTTCCTTGATCTTTTGATATTTAAGAGGTCTTTGTACCATTAAAGCATCTTACACGCTTCATAGAATAAAATGTCATCCTTTGCATAAACAAAGCATTTATTTAACCAAGCTCCAAAAATGGCTTGTTTGGATATTGTGGGATCTGTGACGGCACTCAGGCAAAACACATTTGCATGTGACTGCCTCTGAGAGCAAGACATGGATGCATAGTTTCACATCATTGCACCCACTGCCATCACTTAACGGCTGATACCCGTCTACACTGGACACAAACGCTGTGTCAAAATCAAATAGAATCCATTATAATCACGGTCTACACGGAATACAGTGCTCATCAATTTCTGACCAAGAGCTTGAACTACTCGACAACATGACAAATAGAAGAGTAAAGGAACATTTGCTTTGACGCAAACATATACGTGTGTTATGTTTGTTCAGAGAATTTGACTGCTTATTGTTTTGCAAATGAGGTACAGTGTAATGGAGAGTTTGCAACTGTATTGGATCTGACAGCGGCCCATCACAAACCGTAAGTAAATGCCCTTTGGCAAGTGTTAATTTGGAGCCTGCTCATCATAAACTTGGACAAACAGTCATCCAGGTCAGTGAGCTGTGGCAAATGCTAATCAGCTCTATTGATCCGGATGTGCGGTTATAAAATGACCAATCAAATCTATGAGAACACATAAGGACAAATACTGGTCTGTTGATGAGAGATATGTTTAAACAAAAATCATTAGAAAAATCTAATGAAATAATCATTTGAACACGGTGAATGTTTAAAGATACTGCTAGGATACATGACAAATAAAAGAAAAAAAAACATTTTAAATCTTTTTTAAAAAGTGCCACGATCTTAGAAATGTACTCTTTGTATTAATGTTGTTTTAATACAAATAAAACTCACAGTGGTTTCATATTTTGAAAAACAATTATTTAAAAAAAGGTTTACATTTAATGACACTAAGAATGTCATGTGGTTTAACCATCAACGAAAAAACGTCCTTTTTAAGGTTCTTTTTTTTTTGTGGCAAATATCAACTTATTCATTCATAACTTAACATAATTCTAAACTAACATAATTCAGACATAATTCTAAACATAAACTAACATAATTCAGACTTCATCTTAATTTAAAAAAAAAAAAGTCTCTCTTTATTTATTCCTTCCCTTTCTAGCTTGTACTTATTTGAACAATGCCTAAAACTTGGTATTATAAGCACTTCCTGTGTCTGTTTGCCTCTTTAAGAAGAATCGCTTTATGTATCCCCCAATTGTAAGTCGCTTTCGATAAAAGCGTCTGCTAAATGACTAAATGTAAATGTCATAAATATCATTAAGTTTTTGGGAAGTCACACCACATGACATTTTACAACCAGAACCAACCTTGCTTTGGTCAAATGATCGGATATTTTAGGAGATTTATTGACCTTCACGCTCAGTCATGAGGGTCCTCGGGGCTCCTCTCTATGATTTTATTTTCTTTCACGAGTGATGAGGACAGCAAGGAGGTTGCATACTTCACTAGCAGAGCAACTGTCATCAAGATGAATGGAAATGGACAACAGACAGTTTTATCCAGGTCTTAGATATCCTTGTGAAAATTATGAATCGTAGCCAAAAAAAAAAAGTCAAACAACAACAATGATAACAACACAGAGGAACAGATCATTTTTTTCAGCTGATGAATGATAAAAACAGCCAATCAGAATCCTTTGACTTTGAAGAGCTCGAGCATTTAAGCCTTGTTCAGCCCAAATCCGATTGGAATCAGATCATATTTAGCGTGTGAACAGCAACAACAAAAAAATCACATGAAATCCTATTCAAGTTGCATTTCTGGAAATCCGTTTCAGTCTGACCCCTCAGATCGGATTTTGCGTAGCTTTTTCACATTCTCACATAACATAAAACATAAAAAACGTCAGACATTTTGTAGAAAACATGCTGAACATCTTTGCAGAAACAAAGTTGTGTTGCTGCGAAGTGCAAGTCAAGTGGAAAATGACGATATACTGCTAAGTCTACCCACGGAATAAATCTGCACACTCCAGCTTCCTACGTTTCTACCGCTTCCTCATAAGATGTAATAATCCAGCATGATGGCAACATGTCGCCATGATGTAAAGACAACATCTGTATTGCAAACTGTTTTGCTGTTGTTGTTTTTAGTGTAGGCATTGCCATAGAAACCAATGCAGATATTGAGTAAACCGAAAGAGGACACACAAAATGGATCTGAACACAGTGTGAACAGTCAATCATTTAGATCGGATTCCAATCGGATATGCACAAAAATCCGGTTTGGACTGACAGTCTGAACAAGGCTTTAAAGTGGCAGACAGCACACACTTTTAATAAACAGAGCGTTATGGTCTGTTGGTGTGGACACTAATATAGTTATCATTATAGTTATTCTTCTAAATGTGAAGGGCATTTACACAGGATTTCAGCCGTCTACTTCCTCACGTCTAAAGGTTTTTCTGTTAACAGGGATCAGTAAGAGCATTCCTGTATTTCTCAGTTTCAGCGCAGGGTTGTGTGGGTGTCAGGGCCCATATGAAAGGTCTGGGGCTCTAATGGGGTATGACAGAGAAATTGAGAGTGAACTCTGAAAGGGTCGTGGGAGCAATGCCTTATGGGAAAATCTGTCCTTCCTGGCTTTAGTGCACTCTGGGTAAACATGACCTCTCCTGAAAGACCTCAAGCACAAAAAGCAAGCAAACAAATGAGATGGAAGGATGACAGATAGGCATGAAAGAAACACTCACAAGTAAGCACAATCATAATGGTTGAATCATACGGTCACAACCACGCAAACAGTGTGCAACGGCAGAACTCTGAACACAGACTTCAGGGCAAACCGGCAATATCACATCTCTAAAGAAGAAAATGGTGAGGTGCTAAAAGGCTCTCTGAGACACAAGTACAAACACCATCTCTTCATGAAACGGCAGTGTATAGACCGTTCACAGAGATCACACAAACCCCTCTAGTTGAAAAGTAGAGGGATAATGACAAAACTGAAGATTTAGATAAGACAGAGGTAAAGCGGCAGATGGGTTAATGCACTGAAACGTACTCTTATCAAATGTTTTTAGAAATGTAATTTTTTTTACAAATAGTGTGGAAGTTATAAACATAATTTTATATAAAAAATAATATATAAATTCACATAAGTTTTTGGGGAGTCACACCTCATGACCTTTTGCAACCTAAACAACTTTCCAAAAAAAATTTTATTCAGAAATTAAAACATTCATAGACATGTAAATAATTGTGGGTATGACTTGCATTTTTTACGTACACAACTGTTCAAAACGTTGGGATCGGTAACATTTTTTAATGTTTTTGAAAGCGGTCTCTTCTGCTCACCAGGGCTGCATTTATTTGATCAAAAATACAGTCGAACAGTAATTAGCAAAACATCATTACCATTTACAATATCTGTCTTCTATTTGAATATATTTTAAAATGTAATTTATTACTCCAGACTTCAGTGTCACATGATTGAGTTTTTGATTTTTGAGGAGTAGTTCACTTCCAGAACAAAAATTTACAGATAATGTACTCACCCACTTGTCATCCAAGATGTTCATGTCTTTCTTTCTTCAGTCGTAAAGACATTTTTTTTTTTTCAAAATCGTCCTACATCGCTGTTTTACCGGTTTTTTTTTGTGTAAAGGGTGTTTGATATTCTGGGTCGGTACTTCTGCAGCGATGAAGGACGATTTTGAAATTGGAGGAGAAAATGAGATGGGAGTTTTTAGACCTACCCTAACTGTCTTGAAATGGAAAAAACACACAGAGCTAGACAAGATGAGCGTTTGAGGTTAAAAAGTATATAAATTGTAATTGTTTTTTTTAGAAAATAACAGATCGTTTGGCTAGATAAGACCCTTCTTCCTCGGCTGGGATCGTTTAGAGCCCTTTGAAGCTGCATTTAAACTGCATTTTGGAAGTTCAAACTCGGGGGCACCATAGAAGTCCATTATATGGAGAGACTAACATAATTCAGACTTCATCTTAATTTAAAAAAAAAAAAGTCTCTCTTTATTTATTCCTTCCCTTTCTAGCTTGTACTTATTTGAACAATGCCTAAAACTTGGTATTACAAGCACTTCCTGTGTCTGTTTGCCTCTTTAAGAAGAATCGCTTTATGTATCCCCCAATTGTAAGTCGCTTTCGATAAAAGCGTCTGCTAAATGACTAAATGTAAATGTCATAAATATCATTAAGTTTTTGGGAAGTCACACCACATGACATTTTACAACCAGAACCAACCTTGCTTTGGTCAAATGATCGGATATTTTAGGAGATTTATTGACCTTCACGCTCAGTCATGAGGGTCCTCGGGGCTCCTCTCTATGATTTTATTTTCTTTCACGAGTGATGAGGACAGCAAGGAGGTTGCATACTTCACTAGCAGAGCAACTGTCATCAAGATGAATGGAAATGGACAACAGACAGTTTTATCCAGGTCTTAGATATCCTTGTGAAAATTATGAATCGTAGCCAAAAAAAAAAAGTCAAACAACAACAATGATAACAACACAGAGGAACAGATCATTTTTTTCAGCTGATGAATGATAAAAACAGCCAATCAGAATCCTTTGACTTTGAAGAGCTCGAGCATTTAAGCCTTGTTCAGCCCAAATCCGATTGGAATCAGATCATATTTAGCGTGTGAACAGCAACAACAAAAAAATCACATGAAATCCTATTCAAGTTGCATTTCTGGAAATCCGTTTCAGTCTGACCCCTCAGATCGGATTTTGCGTAGCTTTTTCACATTCTCACATAACATAAAACATAAAAAACGTCAGACATTTTGTAGAAAACATGCTGAACATCTTTGCAGAAACAAAGTTGTGTTGCTGCGAAGTGCAAGTCAAGTGGAAAATGACGATATACTGCTAAGTCTACCCACGGAATAAATCTGCACACTCCAGCTTCCTACGTTTCTACCGCTTCCTCATAAGATGTAATAATCCAGCATGATGGCAACATGTCGCCATGATGTAAAGACAACATCTGTATTGCAAACTGTTTTGCTGTTGTTGTTTTTAGTGTAGGCATTGCCATAGAAACCAATGCAGATATTGAGTAAACCGAAAGAGGACACACAAAATGGATCTGAACACAGTGTGAACAGTCAATCATTTAGATCGGATTCCAATCGGATATGCACAAAAATCCGGTTTGGACTGACAGTCTGAACAAGGCTTTAAAGTGGCAGACAGCACACACTTTTAATAAACAGAGCGTTATGGTCTGTTGGTGTGGACACTAATATAGTTATCATTATAGTTATTCTTCTAAATGTGAAGGGCATTTACACAGGATTTCAGCCGTCTACTTCCTCACGTCTAAAGGTTTTTCTGTTAACAGGGATCAGTAAGAGCATTCCTGTATTTCTCAGTTTCAGCGCAGGGTTGTGTGGGTGTCAGGGCCCATATGAAAGGTCTGGGGCTCTAATGGGGTATGACAGAGAAATTGAGAGTGAACTCTGAAAGGGTCGTGGGAGCAATGCCTTATGGGAAAATCTGTCCTTCCTGGCTTTAGTGCACTCTGGGTAAACATGACCTCTCCTGAAAGACCTCAAGCACAAAAAGCAAGCAAACAAATGAGATGGAAGGATGACAGATAGGCATGAAAGAAACACTCACAAGTAAGCACAATCATAATGGTTGAATCATACGGTCACAACCACGCAAACAGTGTGCAACGGCAGAACTCTGAACACAGACTTCAGGGCAAACCGGCAATATCACATCTCTAAAGAAGAAAATGGTGAGGTGCTAAAAGGCTCTCTGAGACACAAGTACAAACACCATCTCTTCATGAAACGGCAGTGTATAGACCGTTCACAGAGATCACACAAACCCCTCTAGTTGAAAAGTAGAGGGATAATGACAAAACTGAAGATTTAGATAAGACAGAGGTAAAGCGGCAGATGGGTTAATGCACTGAAACGTACTCTTATCAAATGTTTTTAGAAATGTAATTTTTTTTACAAATAGTGTGGAAGTTATAAACATAATTTTATATAAAAAATAATATATAAATTCACATAAGTTTTTGGGGAGTCACACCTCATGACCTTTTGCAACCTAAACAACTTTCCAAAAAAAATTTTATTCAGAAATTAAAACATTCATAGACATGTAAATAATTGTGGGTATGACTTGCATTTTTTACGTACACAACTGTTCAAAACGTTGGGATCGGTAACATTTTTTAATGTTTTTGAAAGCGGTCTCTTCTGCTCACCAGGGCTGCATTTATTTGATCAAAAATACAGTCGAACAGTAATTAGCAAAACATCATTACCATTTACAATATCTGTCTTCTATTTGAATATATTTTAAAATGTAATTTATTACTCCAGACTTCAGTGTCACATGATTGAGTTTTTGATTTTTGAGGAGTAGTTCACTTCCAGAACAAAAATTTACAGATAATGTACTCACCCACTTGTCATCCAAGATGTTCATGTCTTTCTTTCTTCAGTCGTAAAGACATTTTTTTTTTTTCAAAATCGTCCTACATCGCTGTTTTACCGGTTTTTTTTTGTGTAAAGGGTGTTTGATATTCTGGGTCGGTACTTCTGCAGCGATGAAGGACGATTTTGAAATTGGAGGAGAAAATGAGATGGGAGTTTTTAGACCTACCCTAACTGTCTTGAAATGGAAAAAACACACAGAGCTAGACAAGATGAGCGTTTGAGGTTAAAAAGTATATAAATTGTAATTGTTTTTTTTAGAAAATAACAGATCGTTTGGCTAGATAAGACCCTTCTTCCTCGGCTGGGATCGTTTAGAGCCCTTTGAAGCTGCATTTAAACTGCATTTTGGAAGTTCAAACCCGGGGGCACCATAGAAGTCCATTATATGGAGAGAAATCCTGAAATGTTTTGCCCAAAAAACAATTTCTTTACGACTGAAGAAAGACAGACATGAACATCTTAGATGACAAGGAGGTGAGTACATTATCTGTAAATTTTTGTTCTGGAAGTGAACTACTCCTTTAATATTTTTGCATAAACTGTGATACATTTTTCTCAGGATGATGAATAAAAACAAAAGTAGAAAAAAAAAAAAAAGGATTTATTTGAAACAGAAATTGTAAATACATTGTAAATGTATGTCACAATTTAACAAGTCCTTACTAAATAAAAGTACCAATTTTATTCAAGAAAAAAAAACTTACTGACCCCAATCTTTTGAATGGTAGTGTATTTTTAACACACTAATCGATAAAAAAAATAGTTTCATCATTGACTGAGGTTGCATAAAGTTACACTTTACTAAGTGTGCATAATGTAATCAAAGCAAGAGAGCAAAAAGGCACAAATCACACACTCCTCAGAAACACAACTTTTGACTCACGCTGTGGACCTAAGTTCAGTTAGGTAAACTGTAAATCTGCAAAGTGCAAACAGCAATAGAGGATCTATTTGACCAATAGAGAATTTAAGCATCACAGATTGATTTAAAGAACAGACAAACTTAAAGCTGTATGGTTTGCATTGCGGTGGGTCTGAAGTAATTTCACACGCTCAAAGTCCGGTGTGAATTATCACTGCCGTCTGAATGTTTGCGAGACATCACATGCAATGCCCACATGGTCTCTTCTAGTCACATGCTATTCTCCTGATAACCAACTAATGACTGAGAGGACCACACATTCACGCGTTTGTGCAGCTATCCACACAGGAACACACCATAGACTTCTATTGTTTTACACAGGCATATTATCCAGAATACTACAGAATAACTCTAACCCAAAACAAAAAACCTTTTGGCACTTTTAAAATGACAACTTTTGGTAACACTTTAGTATAGGAACCAATACTCACTATTAACAAGATGCTTATTAGCATGCATATTACTAGCATATTGGCTGTTTATTAGAGGAAGCGGAGTCCAGCCTGGGGTCGTCACATGTGGTTGCCTCCTTCGTCGAATCCGCCGGCCGCGCTGTTCTCAAGGCCACCGCCTCTGCTCACTCTAGCCCCCGGCCTCTCCTCACTCTAGCCCCCGGCCGTGCTGTTCTCAAGCCCACCGCCTCCGCTCACTCTAGCCCCCCGCCCCCCCTTACTCTAGCCCCCGGCCGCGCTGTTCTCAAGCCCACCGCCTCCGCTCACTCTAGCCCTCCGGCCTCCGCTCACTCTAGGAGCACACCTCGCTTTTCAGACTGATGAGCTTTGTAAAAATCAACGAGTTTCAGAAAGGCGGGGCATAGAGGAGAAACAATAATGTACAGTATGTGGAAAATAATGTGTTTTTTTAACCTTAAACCGCATAAACATTTCATTACACCAAATAATGTTCTTTTTAGTAGCATCATATGACCCCTTTAAAAAGCACATATTAGTGTAATATTCTGCATGACCATATTTTAGATCCTAAACTTAATTACCTTACTAACTATAAGCAGTAATTAGGAGTTTATTGATGCAAAAGTCATAGTTAATTGTTAGTTAATAGTGAGAACTGAACCTTAAAATAAAGTGTGACCCAACTTTTTAGATGGGCAGTGATGATGAATTATCCATCTATTCTGCTGAGTGCAAAGAGTAAATGCCTTCAGTACATCAGTAACGGGCCGTCACGTCATGTCTGAATTAATTCCCTCCAACATGCCACTCTGCAGGGTATGAAACGTGTTTGAATATGACCGAGAGAAGGTGATTTTGCACATGCAAAGCACACTGGCATATTGCCCTCCTATTTCTCTGACCCATAACCAGAACAGCTGATCTGTGTCTGTGAATGACCACAACACTTCTTCCTTTCTCCATTGTATAAGAATTAGTTCACCAAATCATGAATGTTCTGTTATTAATGACCTTCATATCATAATTTTTCAGTGGAAAGCAAAAGGAGAATTTTTTATGATTTTTCCTTATAACTACAGTACTGTATATAGTGATCGCAGCTGTTAAAAAGTGATTTTTCTTTTTCATTATTTATTCAACCTCATGTCATTATTTTTTTTGGAACACAAATGAGGATATTATTAATATCCTTTCATCCTTTTTGTCCATCAACTGAAAGTCCATGCAACCAAACTAAAAAGACTATGGGCTTATATTTCACATCAAATATGGTCAAAAGCAGTTCAGCTGTGCTTGTGTGAAAGGCATGAATAATCATCATTGGTTCTGGCGCATCAAGCACACACAGTTGAGCTTCCATTTACTATATTTGATGTGCTCTGTGCATTGACCGATTTTTATATGTGAATAAAAGCCTAAATTAAACTTGTTCATCATATAAAACGATGATAACAGAATTTTTCATTTTGGCTGAACTGACCCTTTATGAAAAAAAAAGATTAATTCTAATTAATCACTTTATTTTTGACAGTTCATATATATATATAAAAAGATTAAAATGTTAACACTTTACAATAAGGTTCCATTTGTTAATGTGAACTAACAAGGAAAAATACTTCTAAAGCATTTATTAATCTTAACGCTAATTTCAACATTTGCTAATACATTATTAAAATCAAAAGTTGTATCTGTTAACCCTTTAGAACCTGAAGCTAAAATAGTTTGTTTTTATGTATTTAATTTTTTTTTACTGTAAAATTCTAAAACAATATACTATCTTCAAGTGCAAGGTGTCATTGTTTTCAGACAACAAATTAGCTTTGAGTAAAATTACAATTATTAAGCATGATTGTGTGTTAAGAGTTTGTAAATACAAAAATATCTGAATCAATTTGAGTGGTTTTTTATTTAGAAATAAAAATCTGAAAACACATGAATGAAAGAATCTAACATGCATACAAATTCACACATACAAATACACGCACGCATAATATTAATACTATTTAATAGACCTGAGCTAACATGAACTAACAATGAACAGTTGTATTTTTATTAACTAATGTTAAGAAAGATTAATAAATACAGTAACTAATGTGATGCTCATTGTTAGTTAATGTTAGTTAATGCATTAACTAATGTTAACTAATGGGACCTTTTTGTAAAGTGTTACCATTAAATTTAACAATTCACCTATTCTAGTCTCTCAGTGATCTGATCACTGTGGTTAGAGTTAAAAATGTTAAGTCTGTTCCTCACACAGAGCTATCACATGTCTTGGAATATTGTCATATGGTCACATTTTTATACTGATTTTTGGGTGTTTTTTACATTTTAGGATAGAGCCATGCAATGGTTAACTGATACGTTTATAATTATTTATAATATATATTGCATCTATACAGCATGTCATAGATAACAAAATTGTGGCACTGCAGACTTCTAGTTTTGCATTGTTACTCCTTCTCAAAGTAGCAGGATGGTGGATGTCTTGTAAACATCCACAAGACACATTTGCTCCACAGTGAAAGAGAAGTAAACGTTGAATGCACATGGGGTGCACACACCTGCGTTTCTCCATATGGAAATAACAAGTAAAACATCAGTCACATTAATTGTAAATGATGCCACCTGCTAACCTGCATTCTCAATCCAGTCTCTCTCTCTCTGTGTGTGTGTGTGTGTGTGTGTGTGTGTGTGTGTATACATGTTTTTCTATCCCAGTGGGGACTTAAACCTCAATACACACTGACTCATGGGGACTTAATTGAGGTCCCCATGGGGAAACAAGCTTATAAATCATACAGAATAAATTTTATTTGAGAATGTAAAAATTTAGACCGTTATCTGTGATGGGTAGGTTTGGGTGTAGGGTTGGTGTAGGGCAATAAAATATAAGGTTTGTACAGTATAAAAAACATTACGCCTATGGAGAGTCCCCACAAGGATATAAACCAGACGTGTGTGTGTGTGTGTGTGTCGTGTTTGCAAGTGTGTGCTGTCAGGAGGGAGGGTGGCTTGTATACTGTAGCCTTTGGCAGAGTGCCACATAATATAATGAGTGAAAGAAAAGGGCTACATGAGCTGCATCACTGGGGCTAAATTAAGAGAGACAAGACTGTTCCTGCCTACAGGCACATGCCCTGATACACACACACACCCACTGCACATATGCCTGCACAGCTTATTAACTAATGTTAACTAATGGGACCTTTTTGTAAAGTGTTACCATTAAATTTAACAATTCACCTATTCTAGTCTCTCAGTGATCTGATCACTGTGGTTAGAGTTAAAAATGTTAAGTCTGTTCCTCACACAGAGCTATCACATGTCTTGGAATATTGTCATATGGTCACATTTTTATACTGATTTTTGGGTGTTTTTTACATTTTAGGATAGAGCCATGCAATGGTTAACTGATACGTTTATAATTATTTATAATATATATTGCATCTATACAGCATGTCATAGATAACAAAATTGTGGCACTGCAGACTTCTAGTTTTGCATTGTTACTCCTTCTCAAAGTAGCAGGATGGTGGATGTCTTGTAAACATCCACAAGACACATTTGCTCCACAGTGAAAGAGAAGTAAACGTTGAATGCACATGGGGTGCACACACCTGCGTTTCTCCATATGGAAATAACAAGTAAAACATCAGTCACATTAATTGTAAATGATGCCACCTGCTAACCTGCATTCTCAATCCAGTCTCTCTCTCTCTGTGTGTGTGTGTGTGTGTGTGTGTGTGTGTGTGTATACATGTTTTTCTATCCCAGTGGGGACTTAAACCTCAATACACACTGACTCATGGGGACTTAATTGAGGTCCCCATGGGGAAACAAGCTTATAAATCATACAGAATAAATTTTATTTGAGAATGTAAAAATTTAGACCGTTATCTGTGATGGGTAGGTTTGGGTGTAGGGTTGGTGTAGGGCAATAAAATATAAGGTTTGTACAGTATAAAAAACATTACGCCTATGGAGAGTCCCCACAAGGATATAAACCAGACGTGTGTGTGTGTGTGTGTGTCGTGTTTGCAAGTGTGTGCTGTCAGGAGGGAGGGTGGCTTGTATACTGTAGCCTTTGGCAGAGTGCCACATAATATAATGAGTGAAAGAAAAGGGCTACATGAGCTGCATCACTGGGGCTAAATTAAGAGAGACAAGACTGTTCCTGCCTACAGGCACATGCCCTGATACACACACACACCCACTGCACATATGCCTGCACAGCTCATCACGACGTCACAACACACAGACTGTGTGATACAGTGTTGATAAACCCCTCTTTGATGCATTCAACTGAACAAAAGTCACAGTAAAGACATTTATAATGTTACAAAAGATTTCCGTTTCGAATAAACGCTGTTCTTTTGAACTTCCTGAAAAACTCATTTATCATGATTTTCACACAAATATTTGGCAGCACAACTGTTTCCAACATTGATAATAATCAGAAATGTTTCTTGAGCAGCAAATCAGCATATTAGAATGATTTCTGAAGGATCATGTGACACTGAAGACTGGAGTAATGATGCTGGAAATTCAGCTTTAATCACACAAAAAACGTACAAGTCGACCACTAGTAATACATAGATGCTTCAATGCTTCTTTTTTGTTCCAGAGGCTGTCTGTAGTCAGGTAGAAGTCTAAACCTTCATCAGCATTCATAGCGAATTGATCAGTGCTTTTTCAGAATTTGTGGCCTTGGATGAATTAAATATTTAGATGGGCTTCAGTCAGTTGGATTGAACACGGGCTCTCTTTTCAGCCGGGCCTCTATTTAGGGAGGGTTTCAAGCCACTCCAGGCCTAAATAATTCAAGTCTTTCCAAAGGTGCAAGACTCACACCTGAAGACACACACACACACGCACATACACACACACACACACAGAGCAAATCTGGATAAAACACAAGCAATATCCACCATAACAATGGAAACAAGACTATCACTCTAGTTAACTAATTATAAACTCAAGAAAACACATTCCCTGCTAAAATCAAGTGGATCTTTTCTTTATTGGTCACTTATTGTGTTAATCGATTACTATAAAAGTGTACTAAGTAACTACTTCACACATCAAGGATAGCAGACCTTTAAACAAGCTGCTCTTGCAGACTGTCACATGGCTATTTTATTTGTTACACTTAATCTGGCACAAATTCTTAAGCCCTTGGGGCCACAGTCTGGGGCCGCTACTATGACAAAACTCTCTAAGCAACCGTACGCTGTGAGAAGCATTTAAACAAGTAGTAGGCTACACTTTGCTGCTTAACTTGACCCATGTTCACGCTACGGACTTTCTGATTAGAGTACAGGCAAAAATGAACAAATAAATAAGACTTAGACTAAAGGAGGGACTAAAGACCAGGATATCAGGGACATATTTTCCAATACGACTAGACTAGTTTTGACTAAAAAAAAGGAAAGAAATGAAATAAAACCCGATACATTAGTCACACTTGCATACAGCACTATAGAGTGCAACAGTTGGGTTCCAGAACTGAAACATATTGTTAAATCGATCGTTTATTGTTTTGCCATCAGCCTGTATTATTTCAACCCATTTTATAAAGAATCATCTGGAATATATTACCCATAATGCTCTACAGAAAATTCCACCAATCAGACAGTCATGGCTTTTAGTATTACTTATTTCTTAGAAAAATGACATGCCTTTTCTTTTAACAAAAGAGTTTTACTGCGTATTGCTATTTGAAAAAATTTGTAGTGCAACCAACATGCAAACCTGACGAATCGCTAAGAAAATCAAGCACGACTCAAATGTGGTTGATGTGTTGAAAAACAGCCCAAACAGGCTGATAAGCGGCAGAGGAACAGACCCTGACTGTGAACAACATAAACAGCTTTCATCATCAAAACACAGTCTTTGCTTCAAGAGGATATTACACGATATTACGCTAAAAATAAGCGTGAGTGAAAACTCACGCCAGCTCCCAATCATTCTGAGACATGCTTAAGACAAAGAGACAAATGTACTGCCTTAAAGGGGTCATATGATGCGATTTCAAATTTTTCTTTCTCTTTGGAGTGTTACAAGCTCTTGGTGCATAAAGAAGATCTGTAAAGTTGCAAAGACTAAAGTCTCAAAACCAAAGAGATATTCTTTATAAAAGTTCAGAGTCAGTCACACCCCCCTAAAACGGCTCGTTCGAACACGCCCCCACATATCTACCTCACTATGTGGGAAGATTTGCATAACACCGCCCAAATGTTCACGCAAAGAAAAAAGGCGGCGTAACTAGAAACACCTCCTTGAATGGCATTTCCATTATCACTCTATGCTTTGCTTTTACCTTATAAATTCAGTTGATAAAGTGTGCGATCTATGCCTCTCCTCGACTGAAATAATGAATAAGTGAAACGGTTTTGTTAAAAGAAAAAACGTAATTTTTCAATAAAAAAAAAACTAATAAAAAAATAGAGTAATATAGCAATAAAACTGAAAACTGCACTTCACTTATATACTCTGTATTTGTATAACACTGGCAGAGAAACTAGAATTTCAGTAGCGACTACAGTCTTAGGCAGACTGCTAAATTACACTAATTCTTGCAAGAAGACACAATGTGTCTAGTTAAGACTAAATCAATACAAGGTTGCTCAGATTCCTTGCCTCATCTCTGCTGGGAGGATTCTGGGTAACACAGTATCACTGAGATATCACATCAGCTCAAGCTGGAATGAAAAGCAACATGATATCTGCTGCTGGGCTTCACTCCTCTAGCGAGCAACCAAGAGCAAGAAAAGAGACTAAACAAGAAGTAAATGGGAAGGATCAAGAGGTCAAGCCAGTTCTTTATCTCTTTCAGGATGCAGATAATAAGAGCTTTCTCTCCAACTCTCTGGAAAAGCTCTCACCTGGACCATACAGATCTCATGTGTGTAACTCTCACTGGTAGTGAACTCAGCCTCTTCCCAAACACTCCAGACTTAAAGGGATAGTTCACTGAAAAACTACAACTCTTTTATCACTTACTCTACTTCATGTACTCTAAATATGTATGACATTCCTTCCTCCACTGAACAACAACAACAACACAATATTTAGCAGAATGTTCTCAGTGCTCTTTTATAATAAAAAATAAATGATGATTTTCATTTCTGGGTCAACAATCTTTTTTGTAAGGCTAGTAATAAGAAAATTCTGGTGTGAGCTCACAAGATTTCTACTACAAAGTCATGTAATTATAAAGGGTAAATAATGTCAGTGTTGAGCCTGCACAGGTACAGGATGTTTGTGTTTTAGTTCTTCCAGCTCCAGCACATGCATACACCGGCTATCTGACAGTAAGCTTACAGCTCTTCTGTTAGCAAAATACATACAAAATGTACCCTTACTGTATGTGCACCAATAAAAAAAAACACTGAACTTTGATGTACGAACATGTATAATTTGTTTATTTTATGTTCTAGTTTGGTTGAGGATGCACTCTAATGTGCCTCTGTGAGTGTCTGTGTTTACGTTTTGCCAATAAATATATTTTGGGGAAAAAACAAGTTATTCTGTTTATATAGGTCAAAGACATTAAGATATCCGCATCAAAAAAAATTTACAAAAGTGATTTTATATCCATAGAAAGCACATTAAATGTAAGTTTTGAAGGCTAAGTTTTTGAAGAATAAAATGTCAATTTGGTTGAAATAATGTTACATTGTCCTTCAGTGTAACACAATATTTACGTAAAAATTCAAACAACATGCTTATTCTGACGTGTACATATTAAAATATATAAAAGAATAAGGGAGCATATTAGATTTTATTGTGTTTTAAATGAGTAAAAACTCTTACTGACAAATGGGCAAAACCTAGGATAGTGCCACATTTAAAAAATGTAAAATTACACCTAATTAGTCTTTTAATATGTCATAAATTGATTTTTGTTGTAAATATGCCTGACAAGATTGTTACACTGAATGAGTGGGTCTCTTCTGTAAATCTTAGGGAAAAATGTAAGATATTTATTTTTTGCTCAGAAAAACAAAACTGCAATTAAACAGAAATGTGG
>NW_015667268.1:282309-304619 GCF_001515625.1 Sinocyclocheilus rhinocerous
GGGGGATACAACAATTTAAAGCAGTATTACACTTATTGTTTTTATGCTTAAACCCTTTTTCATCTTTGACCCATATTCATCCTGTCTATGAAAATATTTTTTTTGTTACTCCACCTTTGCAAATTAAAATAAAAAAAATAATTTACAAAGAAAATAAAGCTTAGTTTATAACCATTATGCTTATTTATTTAAGCATGTTTACCCTTCTATTTTCATGACTTAATGAAAATCATCCTGTGAGGAGGACGCAATGCTGTTTTGTTACACTGTTACACTACAATACATTTTTATTATGTATTATGTCATTTTATTTATTTACTTGCATTGCGTTGCAGTAGAGTAGCCCTTTAAAAGGGCTCATTTTAATTTTAAAATATATTTAACATTTTTAAAACTGTTTTTCGATACTAAGGTGAAATATTTCTGACATTTCTTGACAGTTGTTGTAAGATTCACCTGAACGTAAGAGAAGTTCACATACTGTGGTGTCTATTGTAACTGAAAACCGTAGAGGTCAGCATTTGTGATGAGTCCATTCAGAGAGAAAAAGACTCAGCGGTTGAATGGTTTAGGGTAGAAATATGACCAACATGATATGGACTGCATCAGACATGCACACACACACACACACACACACACACAATCAGGGTGCTGAAGGTTCTTCTAGCAAGACAATAAATAAAGTCCAAATCATTTGAACTGGAAAAAGGAGTGGACAAACTCAGAAGCTTCCAAAACCAACTCAAACTCTCCACAGCATGCTGATACGGACAAACCATCTATTACTGTGCAAGCTCATTATGCACGTTATACAGCACTGCACGTGTCAAGCTTTGTGTGGGTTTCCACAGAAGCAATGTAAATAACAAGAAACCACTAAAATGCACTCTACACTTGAATAATGTTTGGAAACAGAATAAGATGCATGGCATGTACGGATGAGATGAGCAGATGTACATAATGACTAGAGAGCACAGAAAGTTACAAATATGTTCAAGTGCTGCAGCGGGGGGGAAAAAACAATTCAGGAGGGCTCAGTTACAGTACATCGATCGATTAAGAGGCAGTTTGTTTCCAGTGAAACAAACACAAATGAAAGGTTTGAGTCATAAATAGAGCTTTTTGCTGTGTTGCACTTGACAAAAGCAATTAGCCTGAGTACATCTGCTTTGATTTGTGACCAGATCGACGACTCCTAAAGAGTCAGACAGGAGAGAAAGAGAAAAGATGAAACGTTGTGATGGAGAGAGAAGCTAGAATTAGTCCTTTTTTTCCACACCTGCTCTAATAGAGTCTGCACTCATGTATTAAACAACGTTCAGTGTGTTATGTGCACACAGGTGTAACCATGAAGCTTAATAAATGAATATGGATTGAGAGAACATATATAGAGCTTGAATAGGATTTAAAACTGGAAGCAAGTGGAAAAGGCCAACACAAACATCATACCCACTTCTCATAGCTCACTAACGTCGCATACTTTCTGGAAGTTATGAGCTGCTTTCTACAGAGATATCATGAGATATCAATCACCAAGGAAACAGGAAGGATCCATCACATCCGAGCAAGAAAGCAAATATCGAGATTCAAACGCATTAGGTACAAGCATGCTCAGACTCAAAGGAACCTCTCAGGAAGCGTTCAAAACATTTGCTAGACAACTTAGTGAAATGGCATCAAATAAGGTTTAAGGTTCCTTGTTTGGAAAGTGCAGATGTAAAAACCGCCAAACCCCAAAAGAAAGCAGCATCTCAGCAGAAACTGGTTATTTGGCTAGCAGTGCTTCTAAATTAATTTACCTGTGAATAGCGAAATAAAACGTAGGTAATATAGCTACTATGCTGCCGGCCTTTGTATTCCAGTAAACATCAACAGGCCTCTTTGATAGTTTGAGGAGCAGCTGAAGACAGAAGGTGCACAAACACAGTCAAGCCGAGCAGCAGCGTTGCATTGAACAGCTGTTCAGTGTTGTGCAGCTCCAGCGCTTCAGTGCCGCATTTGAATGCGTGACAGAACGCAAGAGAAGCGTTTCGTTTCCACGGACTATGCGTTCCGTTCGGACAGAGAGGGACACCGTAAACACGCGCCTCCAGCCTGCAGCGTCTTACCTTTGGAATTGCTGAATGCGGTGTACCAGGACAACGATATAAGCCCACATAACCCGAATAGTGAGACTGTTAGGAAGGTGCCATTTCTGAGCCTCATCTCCGGGTCCGCGCCGGTATCATGTCCGAACCGAACCGAACCGAACCGTGTGCTCGAGCGCGTCTGACGTGCGCTGCCGCGGTGCGTGTGTGCGTTAATGACAGCGCGCACACATGAGAGATGAGAAGGCGAGAGACTGTGTTCAGGCAGATGCCGTTTATACAGGAGGGTGTGTGTGTGTGTGTGTGCGTGTGCGTGTGTTCGGTGCACGGTGTTTTGTTGGACGGGCTCGTGCAGGCGGTGCAGCTGCTCCTCCGTGCGGACAAAAAGAAACACATCGTCTCGTTTTGAAACAGCAGTTAATGTTGCACGCTGTAGACTTTGAATAAGATCCCAGGAAGCATACAGTCCTAGTGTAGGTTCAGAATTTTTTCACACTAAAAATGTACATGGAATTAGTGTGAAAAAAAATCATTAACCTCTTATTATTAATATTATTTACATTTTCTGTGTAAAGTTATATGCTTTACCCTAAAACAGCAGTAATATATAAAATATCTAAAGCTTAAATAATGCACAGTTTTTAACAGAAGTAAATAAATAAGTGGAATTTTTGTTGTAATCAACACTGTGCCACAGATGCTTTTATTGAACCCAGAATATTTATTTTTATATATAAATGGGCAAAAATATATTAGGCTACTTTGATAACTTGACTCACTTATATTTCCTCATTGCCATTTTTTAATATATTTTCAATGTAAATAAATAATAAATAATTGCATTATCCTGAATACATTTTACAAAATAAAATACATACCAGCACTTTCCCCCACTTCATTCACTGCACAAACGCAAATAAATAAGTAAATATGTCAAGAATTATTTTTTATAGTAAATATACAGAGAAATAATCATTCTGTTTAAGATACATTAGATGGATGGATGGACAAATGCTTTGACAAATGGACAAATGCTATATAAATCTAAAAAATGTATATAGCGCTCTTGACTTCTGTTCTTTAGTAGATTAGTGCACATATTATCTACATAAATAAAAGGGAGTGATGGAGAAATGTGAATATATTTAAACAGCCAATATGACTGATAATATAAATATTATACTTACTTAAGTATTGAAAGTAAAAGTACAAGTGAGTTCAAAATAGAAAAGGAGCAAATAAATATTAAAAGTAGCTCTATGCACATTTTGAGCAGCAAGAATGTGCTCAGTTTTTACTCTTTCTTCTATTTTGTATCTTTGGGTTAGCATAAGAGTCACTTCATCTGGTATGAAGACTCTTTTATTCCAACATGAGAAAACATTTCTGGAATCTGCATCTGAAGTGGCATTTAGATTCATTTACACGGTTTAATGCAGCTCAGAGAGGGGACATGGATGCATTTTACCAGCAGTTACAAATGCATAAATAATGTTTTGTGTTAAACATAAAACGTTGAATGTTGAAATTTCTGAAAAGATTTAAAACATGAAAAGATACTTGAAATGTGAAATTAAAGCCGCCAGTAGGTGGCAGCAAGTCACTGTTAATGAGCGAATCATTGAGATTAAATCGATTCATTCAAAAGGTTGATTCATTCAGGAATTAAACATTTGACTGTTATTATGAGTGAGTCACTGAATCATTCGTTCAAAAAACTGATTCATTCAATAAGGAAACACTGTCCTGTGTGCGCTCTGCGGCACAAACGTGGCGAAATACAGCTAAAACACAACAATTTTGTTGTTAAAGCTAAGGCAAAATGGTCAGCACTTAACCCAAGCATTACTTTTTTATTCAAGTGACTCTAGCAAAAATGAGGTTAAAGGGAAAATGAAAGAATCCATAAACAACAAATGGCAAGAAGTATGGAACTATAGCAAGGGCAGACATGTGTAATATTCAGCAGCAAGCAGGAAATGGAAGAAGTGTTTTTAGGAATAGGAATGAAGATACAATTATTTCTCGCATCTGAATAGGACATAGGTACTAGTTTAAATCAATCTCTGTTTAATATAGGAAAACATGAAACAGGTCAATGTATTTATTGTAATCAGGCAAAAACAATAGAGCATGTTTTAATAAAATTAAAAAAAAATATGCAAAAGAAAGGTTAAAACTCATTAAGGAAGTAAGAAACATGGGTGTTGAATCATTTAATTTGACAAGCCTTTTGAAAGAGCATACAGAGCAAGGTAAAATATATGGTGCTATTATAAAATATATTAAAGAAATAGGATTAATCAGGAGAATTTAGTTTTTTTGTTTGTTTGTTTGTTTTTATTATTATTAGTTGCTTATTAGTGCTTCACACTCCAGTCCAGTTTGTGGCGGTAAATGCACCAGAAGTTGGTTTGCCATCTGCCATAAAAAGAAGAAGAAGAAGAAGAAGAAGAAGAACTGATTCTGCTTTCTCAAGTGCTTGCAGTCTGTCTGAGTCCCGTCTTTATTTTTTAGTAAGTAACGAATATTGCTTCTGGGAAATGTATCGGAGTAAACGTATACATTTTCATTAGGAAATGTAGTGGAGTAAGTTAAACAGAAATATTCAAACTCAAGTAAAGTACAGATTCTCCCACAAAATATTACTTCGTTACATTACCGATATAAAGTTGTTTCGATGTTTGACATTTGTCAGAGATTCAGCCTCGGAAATGTTCAATAGTTCTTTAACGATTTAGCACAAGGACAAGAAACATAATGTGTTATAATTGTTTTCAAATGTAGAAGAGAACACACAATGTGTTTTATTTGTTTTAATCTGCCTTAAGGTATTGTAACCAATAGACCTTATAATGTAAAAGTGCAGGATAGGGACCGTCTGCAAAGTGCAAAACGAAGAGCAAAAAGCACAATTATTCCATCTAAATGCTTCACTTGTGAAATGTATAAAAAATGTATCTCAAATATAAGTGGTGTGTCTTATTACTGGTTCATACAAAAACATTTAGATGGTTTTATTCACAGAACTATAGCACAACAAAAGTTATTGAAATGGAACAATTGAGAAAAAGCTTGCAAAGCATGTCAATGAATACATCAATCAATGTAAAGTAAATTAATTTTGTCTTCTGGGAAACATCTGGGTTTCTTCTGAAGCTTCTGACATAATTTAGCTATTATTTTGTCTTGTGCACTATATGTAAACATATTTGATGCAAAATATCTTACTCCGGACAGTACTAAAAAAATAACATGCATTTTGTGTGATCCCTCTTACAAACAAAATGGACCCTTTAAAAAATGAGCTCGAAAATTGAATTTTTAACTAATTGATGTATTGGTTACTCAGCTTAATAAACAGTTTAATTGGCTATTCAGTTTCAATTGAATGTTTTCTCTCATATTTCTGTGACTAAAACCAACATTAAAATATTCTTCTAGAGACCAGTAACAAGACACAGCTTTCGAAGTTGTGATGGAAAACTGCATACCTTTAAATGAATTTATTAACAGATTTGAATTCAATTCAATTGTATGTATCCTGATTTACAAATGAGAGTAAAACCTGCATAGAAATGCTCTTTTAGGCCCAATTAACAAGACACAACTTTTGAAGTTGAGATGGAAAACTGTATGCATTTTAAATACATTTATTAAAGGTTTGAATGTCAAACTCAGCCAAAACAACTGCAGTATCTTCCTCTAGGGGGCAGTAACACTGGAGACTCTTTGGAAGGTTTCGCAAGCGATTTTTGAACGTCAATAGCGTGACTTCTGCATCTCTTTTGACAATGAAAACCACTGCAAAATGTTCTTTAAGAAGTTTGTAACAAGACAAACTTTGAAGCGGAGGTAGAAGATTGTATTTATTTTAAACTAAATTATGTATTGGGTTTAATTTTCTATAGTATGTGTTCTATTATAGTTCTGTGGCGTAAACCACCATCAAAATGTTTGTCTAATCTGCAACAAGACACACCCATTGAAGTTGTGTAATAAAACTGTGTTATAAATTAATTAATTAAAAATTTGATTTTCAAAATTGTTTTCTATTACAGTTCTGTGACTAAAACAAATATAAAAATGTTCTTATAAAAACAAAAACAAAGACATGAGGTTAATGCAGAAGAGTGTATTATATTTTAAATTAATTTATTTTTTGGTTTAAATTTCAATAGCGTGTACTTTTTTGGTGTCAAACCTCTGTGAAAACAACAAGCATTAAAATGTTCTCACAAGGACCTGGAATCAGCCCACTGCATAACCACTGAATTATTGAATCATAATGATTTTTAATAGTTTTTCTTTTATTAATATATTTATTAATAGTAATAATATAATAATAACCACTATCACATGTCTTGTTTACAATATTTCTAAAGTGAGCGCTATAAGTGTTTGTCTTTATATCTTTCAAAGAGCTTGGTGCACAAATTGCTCTTGTTTGGTTAATTGTAAAAAACATTCCGGCGGGAAAACATTCATCGTTTTATCCTGTACATGTACTTTGTAGACGGTCCCTAGCTGGCCTAAGCGCTAGCTCGCCGCTGCTAGAGACTTTATGCGTTTCAACATATAGACGACGATTAAAACAAATAAACTGCGATGTGTGTTCAGTTCTACGTTCTAATGCTTTTCAGTTAAGCCATTTTGTATACAATTATACTCATCCACTAAGAATTTATTGAAGTTTTTCGCGGCTGAATATCTGTCTAATATCCAACGGTTATATCGGTCGTTACATTACACTGTATTATGTACTAAATAAACTAACTTCAAAACTTTTACTTGCACTTATATGGCAAGATGTTTTCTTTAATTTGTCCTTGTTCATAAATAGATCGTTTCATCATCTTGCTGTGTAAATGTGCTTAAATCTTCATGTTTCTCAACGATGCTCAGTGGTACCAACAAAGCCGGATTGGACTGGTTTGGTTTTGTCAACTCAGACCTAATCCTGTAACCTTTTAAGCTTTTAATTTAAAGTTATAAAAGAAGAGTCTCTGAATGATAGGGTCTGGATATTTATGGCACTGTTAAAAGTCAATGTTATTCGCTTGTAAACAAAGGAAATCATATGAGGCGCGTGAGTCAGAGTCACGTGACAGAGCCACGCCCCCCGCCTCCAGATGACCTCAGACGCTTCAGGAGGCTTCCAGAATAAATTGACGCCGCGCGGAACATGTAGCTAAATGTAGCTGACATCATGCTGAAATTAAGTTGCTTATAAGGATTGATATTAATATCAAAGAAAAAGTCCAAAGATAAATATGTTTATATAGAAGTAAATTTATATTTAAAAGAAAATAATAATAATAATAATATTCTAAAATAAAATATCAATAAATATTTAATTTAATTATAATTGTTTATTAATACATTCATACAATAGTTTATATATATATATATACACAAACAAAATATATGAGTAAGTTGATTCGCATGATTTTTTAAATCATGATGGACATGCATTCTTTAGCTCAACAATTGTTCAGTAAGCTAAATATAGGCCTGTAGTTTCCTTGATATGGTTTTTAAGGGACAAATGTTGAAAGCTCGACTGCTAACCCTCATTCACGATGACAATATATTTATATTTTACAGTATATTTATATTTTATGATTTATTAAAACAATAATAATTATTATTATTACTAGTAGTAGTAGTAGTAATTATAAATATTATGAGTATAATTATAAAACAAATGTTAATTATTAACTGTTTTTTTTTTTTTTTTTAATTCATCAGTCCACAGACATTTCTAGTATGGAGTTATAGGCTATACACAAATATACAAAATATATTTCTTACGTTTTTATATGGATTCGAAATGATGACGGAGAATACTTCATGAATTCTTAAGCTTAAAGTTTGTTCATAGTACATCCGGGAGCCTTGTTAAATAGACGCCTGCTAACCCTCGTTCATGATGACACAGCAGTGTATTAGCTAGCACCTGTAGCAGAATTACAGCACCCTCCTACCAACCATATCAGACTTATGTGGGTATGCTTGTATATTGACATTCCCTGTCTCAAAATTAGCACACAAGAAATGTAGCTACAACTTGTAAAAAGTGAGTAATTACAGTGACATATCACAATATTATTACACGTTTATTGTTGTCGTTTGGGCCTTAAAGATAATGATTTGCCCTCACATATTGCCATATCACTGCTCAGATGATCTCTGTCCATTCTGTTTCCAAATGTGACTCACGTGATCAGAGTCAACTCAACGTGAACTCTGCTCCCGCAGTGACGTGGACGTGGACACGCCGAGACGCGCTCGCCTCAGCGATTGGCTGAGCCGCTGCTTCATTTGCATATGACGCTCAGGCATAAATACGGAAGTCCCGTGTTCAAGAAACCTATTTTCTGCTGCGCAACACAAACCAGAGGCTCGCTTTTACAGACTATTTCTCGCCACAATGTCGATGACAGTGAAAGCGTACGTTATCGGTAAAGACGACTGCCACAAGGAGATCCGCCGCTTTGGCGTGGATCAGGATGTCTCAACAAGTTTCGAGTATTTGAAGCGAAAAGTGCTCGATGTTTTTGTCGGTCTCAGGACTGTGCCCTTTCAAATGTACTACAAAGGTAAGCCAGTTTTTAATTCTACAAATTTTTTTTGTTTTTAAATGTATGTAGTCTATTGTACATGCAAACATAAAATAATTGTCGTTTCTCATTGTTAATACTACAAAGTTGTTTTGTTCAACTATCTGAAGAAAATGAAATGAGTGACATTAGACATACAGCTTGGGCACCTTTAGGAAAATAAACCTCTTTAAAGTCAAATATAATAATGGTACAAGAAATAATATACTGTGAAATAACTTATTGATTTATTGAGACGTATTGCTTATTGATACACCCCAATGCAAAGCTATGTGAGTATTATAATGCTATTAAATTACCATGTCGTGAAATAAATGTTGTAACATCCAGGGAAGGACAACAGCAGAATATACATACAATAAATTAGCCAAAATATAATATGGACAGTAATAACCATGGAACCATGGATTTTCCTTGGCTTTGTCTCTAGATGAGGATGGTGACTTGATTGCTTTCTCCTCTGATGATGAGCTAATGATGGGCTTGGCTGTTGTGAAGGAGGGCACCTTCCGTCTCTACATCAAGCGTAAGTAACACAGATACAACAACTTCTTAGTGAGACTAAGGTTTTTGATTATCGTAACATACTGTGTATCGATTTACATAGATTTTTAATGTTATTTGCTCCACATTTAATAAATAAATATTGCAACATAATTTGTTACACTTCATCATCTGCTTCTGCAATGTATCAGTTGCAAAACATATCAATCCTTTCAAGACACGAGGCAATGGGCATGAGTTCAGCGTGTGGCTTTTAGACAGAACACCGACAGTAGTTCTAAAACAATCCACAACAAATTCAGATTTGATTTGCATTTAAAAACCAAAAATAAAATAGTAATAACAAATAATCATTTTAGAGGTAGTAGTTACTGCGGCTCTCCACTGAGACAGCAACAGAAAAGGCCAAGGCTCGTCACACCTTATAAGGTCAGTGACATAGTTGTCATTTTTCCCAGATCTATTAAGCTACACAAAATTACAATAAAATGCACTTCATACAGACAATAACTTTAATATATCTCTTCTATGATGAACATCAATCTCTGAATTAAAATGAATTTGTCTGGCTAGGTAGTGTCACTTTTTTGGAGACTGTATAATATAATAATAATAATAATAATAATATTACTGTTTATACAACAGTTCGTGAGATATTGTACTGGTATTGTCACAGGAACGCCCAATCACCGTTTGTATCACTCCGCTTCCAGTATTTCTCACAGCGAGTGTCATGGCGGACACCCAAATCCACTAAAATGTAAAAATAATACTGTTTTTGTGTCACGCAATGTAGTTTCAAGAGGTTTTTTTTAGGTGAGAATGTACTTGTTTAGACTTCAAATATACGGTTTGTTAATAAAGATAACGTCTATTTGAAAATTAGCTTTGATGTTTTTGGAGACGTGAGCTCCAGGGCGTCAGCGGCCGTTCAGCGCTCATGAACCTGATGAGAGGCCAGATCTTCTGGAATTTGCCGCTCGCTCTGATGTCTCTATAGTGGATAAACATGAGATATAAATCGTTTTGGGTAAATCTCACTGGCAGTCTTTGGTCTCATTAATCTATTATTTGTTCCAGAGCAAATAGTTTAGGCTGAAAGCAAAATCTCATCACGTTATATTTTATGTATCTTTAATGCTGTATATTAGAGCATGGCTTTTATGATGGCTGTTGTTGTTGCTTATTATTCAATAAATAATATTGTATGTACATAGTAGTATTTAATATTGGGAAACGGTGTGTGTGTGTGTTCGTGATGGTGATTTTTGTGACATTGTTCCGCCATTAGATGGCGACAAGTGACTGTTTTACGAGTCCGCAGTAAAGACTCTTACATTGAAGGAGACTGAAACGGAAGTTATTTTTACTTTTAATAACAGCTTGTAAGACGCAGTTAACAAATGCACTGATCAGCGCTGTCATCAGAAATAGCCCTTAACAGATGAAAGGACAGTACGACAAAGATATCGCTTTCCTCAGCGGACATTCAAACTAATGTTTTGTTGTGAATATGAGATTGACCTGAAGAATGAATGCTGTATCAGATGCAGGTAATCACACTTGCTCAGTCCATCACTCTCTCATAATAGTCTACATAATACAGTGAGCTTTTAATTAATACAATAAGTTTTTAATGAAGCAACTCAACGTTCCTTCATTACTCGTACTCGAGTGATATTGCTCATGTAAACATTTTCAGAAGTGGATGAAACCAACAAGGATACAAAGGTTACATTTCTAAGATCAAGGCACTTAGTACTTATTTTCATAATCTTGACAGAACATCCATTGACCCCATGATTTATAAAGTAGCAGCCTGGTGTTTTTGCAATTACTCTTGACATTCTATTATTGGTTCTTGAGTTAATTCTTGGCATTTTAGGCCTAGAATACTATAAATTCTGTATTCCCTGCTGCCTGGCCTGGTAATAGCCATTTATCTGTATTATAAGCTCTTTTGGTGGGAAAAGTGTATGATGATGACCATAAATTCAAAGAATGTGAACAGATTCTTCCAAGAGGCTTTTGACGATACTAGACCCTTAAATCTTTTGAGCATCTCCAGTACACACAAATATCCCCAATTAATAGCAATTCTGTCATTTCTTTGATTTTCAGAAAAAAAGGAGCATAAACCTGATTCCTCGCCTCACGGGAGCTTTGGGTTCTCATTCAGCCCGCCTCATGGAGTCCCCCACTTTAGCCCCCCAGGTCCTAATCCTATGGGTCCACCTCATATGGGGCCTCCCCATCATCACCCCCCTCCTCCTCATCCTCACCCCCCTCCTCCTCCTCCTCCTCTCCCTCCGTTCTCCTGCCCTGTGCGGAGCAACCGACACTTGTCAAAGATCAGAAGTCATAGGTCTGAATAATGGATCTTATGCACATACTGGCTGAAACAGTCAGCATTTGCTCTCATTCCATCATCACCCCCCTCCTCCTCCTCCTCATTTCCCTCCGATGCTGCACACAGGGGTGACCTGTGATGGGTGCGATGGGCCGGTGGCTGGAACACGTTTCAAGTGCACCGTTTGCCCCAATTATGACTTGTGCTCCTCCTGCCAGAGCACAGGCCTCCACAAGGAGCACGCTCTCCTGCCCATCTTTCACCCAATCCCCAACATGTCTGAGGTGAATACCTGTTTTACTACTTTTGTGTCTGTATTTTGCTACATACAAAACATTTTGTTTTTTTAAATGATCTGAACATGCTGATCAAAGTAAAAAAATTTGTGCGTGCAGTGGTTCCCTCATGGGAAGTTTTGGCATAAGACGAGACACTGCATGTGGGCAAATAACCAGGCTCAGGCTCATGCTTATGCTCAGGCCTCAAACCAGGCTCAGCCAGGTCCATCTGGAGCCCAGCAAAACGAGGATGCTTCTGAAAACATGGAAGAGAACGGTGAGATGCCACCAATCAAAGGGTCTAATATAAAACGCATACGGTGTCCGAAAGCTGAAAAATGCTGCTTTCGCAGGCAGCAGAAGGAGGTAGGAGTGCAACAGGTCATGTGTGAATCCTGTAATTGTGTCACATCCTGTCTGCTGAGATAGTTGAACTAAAAAATAAAAAGGTGTCTGAAAGTTGTGGTTGCTGGTCAGTTTGTGAACAACTAAAGGATTGTGTGCTACCTCTGTGCACAAACAAGTCCGCTGCCTAAGCTTTCGGATGCAGCCAGTGGCCCATTTATAGACCACTTGGGCAGGAAAATCCGTTTGGCCGACATATGTATAAAATTTGTTACAATGCTGTAGACCAACATTTCCCTGACAGAAACTATATTATCATTTTTTTTATCCACAGGTGGTACTGCCTCTGCCCAGGCTAATATGGAGTACCTGAAGAACATAGGAGTGGGAGTGGCGGCCATGTTGAACCCCCTTGGTAAGTTCCCTACTTGGGTTTATTACTGGTACTTTTTGGCCTTTCCCAAACATTTTGCGTTCTAACACACCATCCGGATACTTCATTGTTTGGCATGCTAGCTAAACCCTTCAAAATAAAAATGCTTCTTCCTTTGCAGGCATAGATGTGGACATCGACATTGAGCATGAGGGGAAGCGGGACAAAGCTACACCAACTCCTCCTGCCTCCAGTGGGCCACCTAGTGCTCGGAGTGAGAGTGGCTCCAGAGGGTCTGGTCCAGGAAGTCAAGCCCCTGAAGAGAGCATCAGTGAGGGAACAAGGGTAAATCAATATCCAAGCAGTTCTGGAATGCCTGATAGTATACAGGATTGTGGCGTCTCGAGTTTTCAAAGCATAAATTCAGAAGTGAGAGATTAAAGGCTGAGAAGCTACATTCTGTTAACGTTCATTCCTTCTATCCTAGAAGCACAGAGAACAAGGCAGTGATGAGGAATGGACTCATCTTGGCTCTAAAGAGGTGGACCCCTCCACAGGAGAGCTGCAGTCCCTCAGGATGGAGGTGGACGGGACGGATCTTCCAGCCCCGCCAAGTACAGACTCTAGCACAAGCGCCTCACAGGGTCCCACTGGTCTGCGTGAGGCAGCTATCTACCCACACCTTCCTCAAGGTATAGTGCATCGTCATTGGGCCGAGTCCCAGTGGCAAATTCCAGTCCACTTCACATGGATTCAAGCAGCTTAATTTTAATGTCCTCTCCCTCAGATGCAGACCCCAGGCTGGTGGAGTCCCTTTCTCAGATGCTCTCCATGGGCTTCACCGATGAGGGTGGATGGCTGACCAGACTGCTCCATACCAAGAATTTTGACATCGGAGCTGCCCTGGATACCATCCAGTACTCCAAACCCGGCCCACAGAAGTAGAGAAGGAGCACAGGAGTAAAGAAGACCTGGGCCATACCTAATGCTGTTTGAAACTTCTGGCCTATTTTCTATTAACAGTCTTTGCATACTTTTTCAATGACAAATTCTTTACGTAAATGTTATCAACAATATCGATTACTCAGGTGACGAGCACGTAGTTAAGTTAATTTTTGGGCTTTTATGCAAAATAGATATATTCAACATTTCTGTCATTCGCATTACGCTTCATATTATTAAGATCATCGTCATCATATGTGCATATTACATATATAAGTAGAGATCTACATTTGTGTGATTTCTCTATTTGCATTTACATAACCAAGAGTTAGACGAAGCAGAAACCTGGGGGTATTTTTATTGTTAGTTTGAATAAGCAGATGGAATCGGGTTAATGTTACTGTAGGTCTTCTAAAATTCCTGTCCTTTCTATACAATAAAATGCAAAAAAAAAAAAAAATGTGATTTTTTTTTTGTACTCGTGCAAGACTGTGGAGAATGGGTTAACTACCAATGCGTTTTTATATTTGTTGAAGAGGTTTTAGCAACATCATACAACTTTGTTAAACATCCTTGAAAGAAAAACTTTTCAATTGAATGCATCTTATTCTTAAAATGTGTCTTCATCAGTAAAGAACAGGGAGTTTAAAGAAAGGCTTGAACATGGCGTCTTGGTCAGTGAAGGCTGTTTACAGACCGCGTCTCCAAAACCAGCCAGCCGGCTCTGGGCTGTGACTGTTGGTCGAACTGAAAAAGTTTCCACCCACACAAATATCACCAACAGACCTCCGCCTCTCTAGAACACCACCATTTATCTCTTCATCCGGTGGATATCTGCGCTCTTCAGAATCCACACCCATGTCTGTAAGTGCTTTTGTGAAATAAGGCACTGCTGTGTTATCATCGCAATGAGGCGAACTATGAGCTTCATAGTCGTACTCTTCCTCATCCTGCTGATTGATATCACAAATGTATTATTTCTCAATTAGCGTACGTGTTACTTCTGACTGGACATCGGTGCTTTACCTCTGATTCATGGTTTTGGACCAGACTTTCATGAGGGACAACGGTGAGGAATTCATTCCATTTTGATTTCTTATTCTCAATTCTGATGAGAAGAAACAGAAGGACATTTGCTGTGCAGGAGAAGACCTTTGGTTACCACAACTGCTGGCGGCTTATGTGATGAGTTACACTGCTGTTTATTTTCACCAGAGTTTTCCGCTACGTATGTGGAGCTGGAGCTGGAGCTGGCTGTAGGGTAACAATCAGCCTGACGGGATGATGGGTGATTAGTGCTAGTGCACGGCTCCACGTCACCTGACCTGCCACAGGAGGAATATTTGGAAGCAAATCCTTTATTCCACGATTAATTGAACCTCCTGTCATGCTGCAATAGATACAAGAAGAGATTGTGTTGAAATGGTGTTTTTTTTTGAACAGGGCATTTGCAGTATCATAGCAACATGCTATTAGCATATGAGTCATACTGTTGCAGATGTGTTAACATGCGTGTGCGTGGCTTACCAGATACGGCTGTCTCTTAAGCCCAGAACAACCAGTCCACGACTCCTCATCCTCACAGTTATCATAAGGGCCACCAAAAGACTTAAGTACAGATTTTCTTCCTTTTCCTATTCAGAAAAAATTATGTTACATTGGTATTTTTACATGAAATTAATAATGAAAATACAAGACAAACATTTCTTTATGATCGTTTTGTGCTAAGATTTTTTGGATTCTTTATTAATAATGAAAATGTTCTTTAATAGCCCCAGTTTTTTTGCCTTATTAACAGATTAAATGCTTTTATTGACAAGTATGAATGTTGTGTGGTACCTGGTTCCTTGGCGTCTGAATCTGTGTCTTTCTGTATAAACGTTCTGGTCTTCTTCATCTTCATGTCCATTTGGACCCTCAGCTGTTTGATCGGTGTATTTACTCCAGCGACTGACACGAGCCACTTCCTGCTACAGGGACAGGATGCTTATAAGGCCAGTGTTGTTGATATGACAAATGTATTATTTCTCAATTAGCGTACGTGTTACTTCTGACTGGACATCGGTGCTTTACCTCTGATTCATGGTTTTGGACCAGACTTTCATGAACATCTTCGTTCTCATAGTTTTCATCCTGTTCCCTTTAAAACATTGCGTTATTCAAAGGGTCAAGGAAATTATGCTCTTTTTTACCTATTTATTCAGAAATGCATTGCATTAAAATGTAATTCATAAATACAACGACTGACTACATTTCTTCTATGATGAGCTT
Organism: Sinocyclocheilus rhinocerous; assembly: GCF_001515625.1. NCBI lineage: Eukaryota > Metazoa > Chordata > Actinopteri > Cypriniformes > Cyprinidae > Sinocyclocheilus > Sinocyclocheilus rhinocerous. The sequence goes on from NW_015667268.1 coordinate 298,083, forward strand.
GTTTTGTATTTCTGTAATTAAATTAGAATTCGTTTTTATATTTTTGGGGTGACAAAATCAAAAATGTCCCGATATCACAGAAGAATTGAATTCTTGAAAAAAATAAAAAATAAAAGATTAATCTGCGTACACTCACATCATGTATTCAATGAGTAAGTAAAATGTTTAGCCTGAAAAATATATTTAAAAACTTCAGAATGGATGTAACCTACCCTGATAGCACACGTACATCACGGAGACGTCTATTTGACATCTGCAAGACGTATTGTTTTTAGTGCTTGCTCATCTGCAATACGTCTATAGGATGTTTCCGATCAGATGTCAAATAAACGTTTAGAAAATGTCTTTTAAGGTGTTTATGATTTAGAATGTACTGTATGTAAAACTGACATCTTATAGACATTTATCAGATGTTTGTTCACAGCAGATGCTTTCTAGATGAAGCGATCTTTAACAGACCTCTTGCAGACGTACGTGTGCTATCTGGGATATAGTAGTGACTGTGGGTCCTGAAGGTTTGCTCACCACTGTGACAACAGCTGTTCATCTCCAGCATCTGTCCACGCAGAGTATTCAGCTTCTGAACATGACGTCTGCAGTCAGCTGCAGTGCCTCGACCAAACTCCTGCAAAAACACATCAAACACTGCAACACAGCCGTGACTTTGCAAGACGAGTGCCACGACCCTGATAGCACACGTACATGACAGAGACACCTATTTGACATCTGCATTTATATCTGCAAGACTGTGTTTTTTTTAGAGTGTTTGCTCATCTGCATTAGGGGGAGAGTGGGGTAAGTTGACCCACCCCTTGTATCTTGCCAACTGTACACTTTTACTGTCATGTGACCATGTATTTTGAAACCACCCATAATTTCTGCCAGACTGTGAAAAGAAGAAACACACGGGAAGAGTGGCAGGCACCCAATTACTTTAAAAACTGTTTAGTTTTAAATTTTAGCGTAACATATGTAATGGCTGTTATATCAAAGTAAATGTATCCAGGTCTAAAAATATTTATGATGCATATAAGTGATTTAGCAATGTATGAAACCATGTAAATCATTTTGCTAAATATTAGCCTGAATTAGTAAGCAAGCTAGTTTTTTTCCAAAATGGCAGCAAAGAGCCAGCATTTTATCTTACCCTACTATAAGGCACTGAGTTAAGTTAAATCTCTGAAGTATAAACTGGTAGTTTAATGTGATAGTACACAACTGATTTAGTTTATCATATATACATATTATTATTTGTAGTTTATTTGATAGGGGCAGTGTACAGGTGCACCAAATCCATATCTGATAAGATCTGGAAGATGCTTTTCATCACATTATAATCAGATATATCTCTCCACCTGTAGTCCCCAGTGGCCTGTTCGACATTGCAGAAAAGCTACCATGCCGAGAATCTTTTGACTACATTGTTCATTAGTTTCAGTGACATTTATTCCTTCATTCTAATTCAGTTTTTATTTTAATTTTACTCCACAAACTCTCCGTTTAGTCTGTTTTTGGGAAGATTACAACTTTGGAGTTAAACATATCGTTTCAGAAATGCAAACAATTAAAGATTGAATTTTTTATTTGGTTGGTTTTATGTTGTTTACATTAGCTTTAAGAAAAGAAATAAGACTGTTTGAAAAAGGAAATTTGATTATTAAATTAGTTTTTAAAAGAGGTAAATTATCTTTCAAATTTAACATGGGTTTGAACCAGATTCAGTCAGATGGTCATGCCAAGAATCTTTTGACTAAATTGTTCATTAGTTTCAGTGACATTTATTCCTTCATTCTAATTCAGTTTCTTATTTTAATTTTACTCAACAAACTCTCTGTTTAGTCTGTTTTTGGGAAGATTACAACTTTGGTGTTAAACATATTGTTTCAGAAATGCAAACAATTAAAGATTGAATTTTTTATTTGGTTGGTTTTATGTTGTTTACATTAGCTTTAAGAAAAGAAATAAGACTGTTTGAAAAAGTAAATTTGATTATTAAATTAGTTTTTAAAAGAGGTAAATTATCTTTCAAATTTAACATGGGTTTGAACCAGATTCAGTCAGATGGTTAATCTTACTCATTGACTCGGGTCAACTTACCCCCACCCCGGGGCAAACTGAGCCACAGGAACACTTTTTTTATAAGCCATATTTTTAGAACCCTTTGTCATAGATACATTCTGATCATTTAAAATGATAGGAAACATTCTGAAGTTACTTTAGATACTTTGATTGTACTTCTGACTCATTTTCCCTTATCTTGAGAACCACATAAGTAAAAAGTGGCTCATTTTACCCCACTCTACCCTACGTCTAGAGGACGTTTCCTATAAGATGTCAAACAGACGTTTATAAGATGTTTATGACTTAGAGAATGTATGTAAAACTGACATCTTGAAGACGTCTATCAGATGTTTGTACACAGAAGATGCTTTCCAGATTTGCAGACATATGTGTGCTATCTGGGGACAAGTTTAGCTTGTATTGAATGTTACCTGCATCAGTGACTGCTTCTCACCACACACTTTACATGTCCATTTCATACTCTTCTTCACCTAGAGGAGAAAAAGTAAAAACATATTTTAGTTTTGTTCACGCGTCACCCGAAAACTATAAACCAAAAGATCAATTCGTTCATCAAAAATATTTAGACCCTCTGAATACGAGGGGGGAGAGGCTGACATTAACTTTAAGTGCATGATGATTAATGATTTATGTCAAAAGTCTAAGCGTTTGTAGCATCTACAACACGAGAAAGTGGTTTAATTCTGAACTAAAAGGGACATGACAAAGTTACCTGCTGTACTTGAAAGGCTCGAGAGGAAAAACATCTCAGTACGTGGAATTCTTGAACCATGTTGGGTAGTTTTTACAGTTCGGAGAACAAAAGTACATTTATTTCCCTCATATAAAGACAGCTCATATTTGTGTTTCCCGCCGCCGCCCACCCTTTATTTCTTCTATGTAACGTCACTTCTTCTTCTCGCAAGTAGGACGTGATGTCAGAGACGCACACCGCCCTCTACAGGAGCTATGAATGTGTGCTTAGTCATAAAAACATCTGTGTGACTGAGGGATTCAGCAGATTTGACAAACTCACTTGGCTTCATTTATATTTGATATCACACACACTCTCTATTTTAATGAGCCCATCTCAGACAAAACAGCTTTTAGCTTAATTATGGGTCTTTCAAATAGTGAGGACCACTTCATATGCCCTCCTCACACCTGTTTCCAGCATCACTGACAAGATAACTAGACCACAAATCAAAATAATGTGCACAATTGCTCACTCTTCTGTGTAAAACGTGATATTTTTGTGACCTGCAGACAATAATACACCCAACACGGATAAACATGGCCTTTTTCAGTATTGAAAGGCTTTGGTCTTTATTGATCAGCAGGCTTGACATTCAGCTCCATAATCAGGGACGGATTTACCTCTTTTCGTGACATAGGGACGGGGGGGCCCAAAATGTTGTTTTGCCTATTACTATAATAGGCCTAATATTACCACCCAAGCAAACAAAAATATTTCTTAATCAGTGGAAACCGTTACAGTGTTTTCTATCGCAATAAGCGCTTGCGTTCGGTCAATAAAGATCGAATGTAGTTCTTAATTAGTTTGAGAACTCAGAAAGACCATTCCATTAATAGGTGCAGCGTACCACTTCAGGAGTTATTTCTCTAATCATTTTAACGGCCAGGAGTCACAACCACACATCAAGACATTGTTCAGATGATTTGTTTCAAGACATTTAACGTTACATGTTTCCATCCTGTAATGTGTTGAACTATTTTTTTTAAGCACCTCATCCCAAACCAAATTCCAAAACGTCATTTTAGAGCTGATAACAGAGGCTTGAGCCATTGATATGCAGGCTATGCAGGCTATTAATGCAGTCTAATGCGGTTATTAGAGAGAGAGAGAGAAATCTCGTGTGGGTTGAACTAAATTTTTTACGCACCTCATCCCAAACCTTCCGTTGCAAATTCCAAAACGTCATTTTAGAGCTGATAACAGAGGCTTGAGCCATTGATATGCAGGCTAATGCAGTTATTAATGCAGTCTAATGCGGTTATTAGAGAGAGAGAGAGGGAGATTAAGTGCGTGTGAATACCTGCGTCTATCAGCAGCGTCTACTAATAGCGAATCTTTAAAGGGGTGGTTCACTTGGTTTTTTCTAGGCTTGATTGTGTTTACTCGCTACTGAGAAATGTCATGTAGCTTTTCAGCTGCGAAACTATTTTATTGATAAATTTGCGGGGCGGCGTTGACGACAACTTTCTGTCAGCGAGTGTGTGTGCGTCTGTGAGAGAGAATCGGAGAAAGCGCGATTTCCGTACATTAAAAAGGCGGAATACATGGAAATTGTTTGTCATTTTTTACCCTGTTGTTTGTTATATTTATTTGCTCAATGTCTTGAGCAATGCGTAAATCCGGCCCTGTTAGACGGCAATCGGAAGTTATTACAAACACTCGATGGTGGTTTAAAGTGAGTTTTGAGTAAAAGCGGAATATAAATCTTATTTATTGTTCTGTTATATTTATTTGCTCAATGTCTTCTGAGGTTTTGGTTCTTTTATTGTTGTAGATAGTCCATAGTATAACAAAATATTATATCTCTTCATTGTGTTTGGGCCCCCTCTGGACGAGCGAGCATAGCTCAATCAAAGCTATTGATTAACAAGCTGAAATTTTATGTTGGGAGGTCATTGTGAGAAAACATTCTAATTGTACTTTATTTCATTTAAAGTGTACCTATTCTTGCAATTCATTGCTAAATTATTTCAGAAGTGTACAAACTGTCTGTATTTGCAGAATTAAACCATAATTAGATAGTTGTCATCATGATAGAGGACTGCTGCTCACAGATACACCTGATTATGGAGCATTAGTTAAAAGAACTTTATTTAATGTGGGATCAAGACTTCAATTAAAAAAAATCATGTTCAATCACCTAAAATGTTGCCATGTACTCCGATATGGTTTCAAAGACAATGTTGCATAGTGTCAAAGATATGGATCCATAATAGAGTGTCAAAACATTTTTCATGTTTGATTTTTCAGGTCCAGCTTTTCGCCCAGTGGCAGTCAAGCTAAAATATAAAAGAAAACGATAGATGCTTCAATGACAGTTTAAAATGTGCTTTGTGCCCCCAGCAAAATAACTTCATTCTTTTCACTCCCATGACTACTAGGGGAGGTTCATGGGTCACTTTAGAGAGAAAGCTCCAATTTCTGATGAGAAGGTAAATGGAGTGAGCTTGTAGCCTGTTCCACTGTAGAATTTATTCTGAAACTCCACCCTGAGAGCGAGAGAGAGAGAGAGAGAGAGAGAGAGAGAGAGAGAGAGCAAGAGAGAGGGGGAGAGAGCGAGAGAGAGAGAGAGCGAGAGCGAGAGAGAGATATATAATACAGAAAAACAATGACAATAAAGAAAATATGTGTAAATAGACACAGAAAGAACATGAATCTCTAATTAACTTACATAAAGCCTACTGTATCATGTTTGATAAGCACATTTCTATTTTTTCTTTTTTTTTTTTGTGTCGTCTGATTTACAGAAGGATTTAAAAAAGGCTTTTTAGTGTAATTGTAAAAATGTATACCTTTAGGTCGTGGTATCTCACAATAATAAGACATTATTGTGGGATATTTAGTGATAACTGGTATTTATATGTGTTTATGTAAGTAGTCTGGTATACTGTTATGAAGATTACACTGATTTACAAGATAATCCACATTTTTTCATCTTAATTATTTTAGATTTTGTCTGAAGTTTCAATAAATTGTTCTACCATTAATGCATTTTATTTTTTGACAACTCTACATTTCCATGAATCTGGATTACACCGTTTTAATGTAAACTAATAATCCTAATATGATGCATATTTGTCAGTTAAACGTAAATGAAACAGCTAAGATTTCTGCACTCCAAAAAATCATGGCAGTTTCTTAACTATTTGCATCAATTTAATTTGATTTAAATAATCATATTTTCAAAATGAATTTATTCCAGTTTCTCAGAGTTAGCATAAATTTGTTTTTGTTAGTACTATTACAGACATCTTACCCGTTTCTTACCCATTTATGAATGACTGACAAATATGCATCACATTTTATTTACTTTATGGTAAAACTGTGTAATTCAAATGAATGGAAAAAGTAGATGCAATTCAAATACATAAATCTAAAATTTAGGTCAGAATATTTCTTTGAGTACATATGTAATATAAAATGTCTTTTTCCAAACACAAAATTCAAAAAAATAAAAACATCTGTAATGCCAAGGATTGCAGTAATTACAAATAGCTTAGTTTAGTTCAAGACTCAGCGTGATGTTAAGAGGACATAAAACACGACCTGTGTGTGTGTGTGTGAGTGTGTGAGTGCGAGTGCGAGTGAGTGAGTGTGTGTGTGAGTGTGAGTGAGTGTGTGTGTGAGAGAGAGAGTGTGAGTGTGTGTGTGTGAGAGTGTGAGTTTGTGTGTGAGAGAGAGAGTGTGAGTGTGTGTGTGTGTGAGAGAGAGTGTGAGTG
>NW_015667268.1:304690-312094 GCF_001515625.1 Sinocyclocheilus rhinocerous
TGAGTGTGAGTGTGAGAGTGTGAGTGTGAGTGTGAGTGTGTGTGAGTGTGTGAGTGCGAGTGTGTGAGTATGAGTGCGAGTGTGTGTGAGTATGAGTATGAGTATGAGTATGAATGTGAGTGTGAGTGTGTGTGTGTGTGTGAGTGAGTCAGTGTGTGAGTGTGTGAGTGTGTGAGTGTGCGAGTATGAGTGTGAGTGTGCGAGTGTGAGTGAGTGTGAGAGTGTGAGTGTGAGTGAGTGCGAGTGTGTGAGTATGAGTATGAGTATGAGTATGAGTATGAGTATGAGTATGAGTATGAGTATGAGTATGAGTATGAGTATGAGTATGAGTATGAGTATGAGTATGAGTATGAGTATGAGTATGAGTATGAGTATGAGTATGAGTATGAGTATGAGTATGAGTATGAGTATGAGTATGAGTATGAGTATGAGTATGAGTATGAGTATGAGTATGAGTATGAGTATGAGTATGAGTATGAGTATGAGTATGAGTATGAGTATGAGTATGAGTATGAGTATGAGTATGAGTATGAGTATGAGTATGAGTATGAGTATGAGTATGAGTATGAGTATGAGTATGAGTATGAGTATGAGTATGAGTATGAGTATGAGTATGAGTATGAGTATGAGTATGAGTATGAGTATGAGTATGAGTATGAGTATGAGTATGAGTATGAGTATGAGTATGAGTATGAGTATGAGTATGAGTATGAGTATGAGTATGAGTATGAGTATGAGTATGAGTATGAGTATGAGTATGAGTATGAGTATGAGTATGAGTATGAGTATGAGTATGAGTATGAGTATGAGTATGAGTATGAGTATGAGTATGAGTATGAGTATGAGTATGAGTATGAGTATGAGTATGAGTATGAGTATGAGTATGAGTATGAGTATGAGTATGAGTATGAGTATGAGTATGAGTATGAGTATGAGTATGAGTATGAGTATGAGTATGAGTATGAGTATGAGTATGAGTATGAGTATGAGTATGAGTATGAGTATGAGTATGAGTATGAGTATGAGTATGAGTATGAGTATGAGTATGAGTATGAGTATGAGTATGAGTATGAGTATGAGTATGAGTATGAGTATGAGTATGAGTATGAGTATGAGTATGAGTATGAGTATGAGTATGAGTATGAGTATGAGTATGAGTATGAGTATGAGTATGAGTATGAGTATGAGTATGAGTATGAGTATGAGTATGAGTATGAGTATGAGTATGAGTATGAGTATGAGTATGAGTATGAGTATGAGTATGAGTATGAGTATGAGTATGAGTATGAGTATGAGTATGAGTATGAGTATGAGTATGAGTATGAGTATGAGTATGAGTATGAGTATGAGTATGAGTATGAGTATGAGTATGAGTATGAGTATGAGTATGAGTATGAGTATGAGTATGAGTATGAGTATGAGTATGAGTATGAGTATGAGTATGAGTATGAGTATGAGTATGAGTATGAGTATGAGTATGAGTATGAGTATGAGTATGAGTATGAGTATGAGTATGAGTATGAGTATGAGTATGAGTATGAGTATGAGTATGAGTATGAGTATGAGTATGAGTATGAGTATGAGTATGAGTATGAGTATGAGTATGAGTATGAGTATGAGTATGAGTATGAGTATGAGTATGAGTATGAGTATGAGTATGAGTATGAGTATGAGTATGAGTATGAGTATGAGTATGAGTATGAGTATGAGTATGAGTATGAGTATGAGTATGAGTATGAGTATGAGTATGAGTATGAGTATGAGTATGAGTATGAGTATGAGTATGAGTATGAGTATGAGTATGAGTATGAGTATGAGTATGAGTATGAGTATGAGTATGAGTATGAGTATGAGTATGAGTATGAGTATGAGTATGAGTATGAGTATGAGTATGAGTATGAGTATGAGTATGAGTATGAGTATGAGTATGAGTATGAGTATGAGTATGAGTATGAGTATGAGTATGAGTATGAGTATGAGTATGAGTATGAGTATGAGTATGAGTATGAGTATGAGTATGAGTATGAGTATGAGTATGAGTATGAGTATGAGTATGAGTATGAGTATGAGTATGAGTATGAGTATGAGTATGAGTATGAGTATGAGTATGAGTATGAGTATGAGTATGAGTATGAGTATGAGTATGAGTATGAGTATGAGTATGAGTATGAGTATGAGTATGAGTATGAGTATGAGTATGAGTATGAGTATGAGTATGAGTATGAGTATGAGTATGAGTATGAGTATGAGTATGAGTATGAGTATGAGTATGAGTATGAGTATGAGTATGAGTATGAGTATGAGTATGAGTATGAGTATGAGTATGAGTATGAGTATGAGTATGAGTATGAGTATGAGTATGAGTATGAGTATGAGTATGAGTATGAGTATGAGTATGAGTATGAGTATGAGTATGAGTATGAGTATGAGTATGAGTATGAGTATGAGTATGAGTATGAGTATGAGTATGAGTATGAGTATGAGTATGAGTATGAGTATGAGTATGAGTATGAGTATGAGTATGAGTATGAGTATGAGTATGAGTATGAGTATGAGTATGAGTATGAGTATGAGTATGAGTATGAGTATGAGTATGAGTATGAGTATGAGTATGAGTATGAGTATGAGTATGAGTATGAGTATGAGTATGAGTATGAGTATGAGTATGAGTATGAGTATGAGTATGAGTATGAGTATGAGTATGAGTATGAGTATGAGTATGAGTATGAGTATGAGTATGAGTATGAGTATGAGTATGAGTATGAGTATGAGTATGAGTATGAGTATGAGTATGAGTATGAGTATGAGTATGAGTATGAGTATGAGTATGAGTATGAGTATGAGTATGAGTATGAGTATGAGTATGAGTATGAGTATGAGTATGAGTATGAGTATGAGTATGAGTATGAGTATGAGTATGAGTATGAGTATGAGTATGAGTATGAGTATGAGTATGAGTATGAGTATGAGTATGAGTATGAGTATGAGTATGAGTATGAGTATGAGTATGAGTATGAGTATGAGTATGAGTATGAGTATGAGTATGAGTATGAGTATGAGTATGAGTATGAGTATGAGTATGAGTATGAGTATGAGTATGAGTATGAGTATGAGTATGAGTATGAGTATGAGTATGAGTATGAGTATGAGTATGAGTATGAGTATGAGTATGAGTATGAGTATGAGTATGAGTATGAGTATGAGTATGAGTATGAGTATGAGTATGAGTATGAGTATGAGTATGAGTATGAGTATGAGTATGAGTGTGTGAGTGTGAGTGTGAGTGTGTGAGTGTGAGTGTGAGTGTCAGTGTGTGAGTGTGTGAGTGTGTGAGTGTGAGTGCGTGAGTGCGTGAGTGCGAGTGTGTGAGTGCGAGTGTGTGAGTATGAGTGTGTGAGCATGTTTCTCTCACCAGTGAAGTCGAAGTGCGTGTAGGAAAGCGGACAGGCCTTCCATGACGAGCAGGATCGATACGGTTAGCACAGCAAAGGCAGCAAATATAACCACCATGACGATAGAGCCCACATAACTGAGCTGCTTGAAGGAGATATGCATCACCATTGACCACAGCACCTCAGATAACTCTGAAAAATATACACGCAACATGACAAGATGCTCCACAGTAATGCCGGCAGCAGTGAAACACGCGTGAGAGCACTTACGGGCGTGAGCCAGGCTGAGGGCCCAGAGCCGCAGGTATGAGGCGGTGTTAGAGATGCACCCCAGACAATACTCGATGGTGTGAATGGCCTGGTGCATGAACACGTTCGCTGTATCAAACTCCTTACAAACAATGGCAGATGGAAAGACAGAAAACAAACATTGAGAAGATACCAAAAAAGGCAAATCCGAGGAACTTGTCATCATGAACTCATCCTCATGTGCTTCCAAACCTGCATGGCTTTGTATGTTTGTGACAGAAAGCTATCGTATGACTTCAGAGGAATAGATGCTAGCAAAGGCAAGACCATGGGTTTGATTCCCAAGGAAAGAACTGATAAAATATGTACCTTCAATGCCATGCAAGTCGCTTTTATATTTATATATAACAAGTTACATGACCTTCTATGGTACATTTTTGATTTTTCCATCTTACCTCTTCTCCTCCTCCTCTTGCATCCACCTCGTCCTGGTGAGCATTTATAGAGCCATTTTCTGCTAGCAGTGGACGTCTGTCTCCCTACGGAAGATGAGCACATAGTTATACAAACACACACAAACCACAAAAAATGTACTCGGGTCCATTCCCAAACACTTAAGCACATAAACGCAGAAGGATCGCTCACCGAAAGCGGAGTTCTCTTCCTCCTGTGTGTGATGTATTCATGCATTGGCTTCCCCAGGAGCAGCACAGGAACAGACAACACAGCCACAATCACCAGAACCTTCTGCACGACCATCTACAGACACAAAGAGACGGTCAGGTCTGTTCATTTTATGTTGAGTCTGATTAATAATGCTGGGGGAGAACTGGAAACTTGAGAGGAAACTGGTGCAAGATGCAAAGATCCTGTCATATCCAGGTCTCACTTCGGTTTAATAAACCATATTGAGACAAATCATAAACAAAAGCAGCCCATTATCGTGATATCACCATTTTCAGATGTAACCCAAGTCCCTAACAAACCATAAAGTGGAACAGACTTTATTCCGAGAGTCAAATGTCTGGTTTTGTGATACTAACTAACTACAAGTACACACCTGGTCCGTATAGAGAGGCTTGTTGTCCTTATTCTCAGTAAACAGGAACATGTCTATAAAGTGGATGAGGATGCTGGGAGCGGAGTCGGAGGTCATGGGGCCATACACCAGCCACTTATAGATCACCATGAAGATCAGGTATCCAAACAGACACAGCATGAAACACAGCTCCGGGATCAGCACCAGAAACACACTGCTGATCTCTCTGAAGTGTCTACACAGCAGCACAAAAAGAGTTTTAAGATCCATGGTTCAAATGGTAATAACATTTGCATGCTTTTTTTTATTTATTTATTTTTTTTAAGTAGAAAACTTTAGGACCGGAATGATCATTTTGAACTCTGCACATAAATATTTACTTTTAAAGGGGCCATGAATTAAGAAATCAAAATTCACCTTGATCTTTTGAGATTCAAGAGGTCATACAGATAGAAGAGGTACTACTTCATCAACGCCTCTTTATGTGATTTATGGCAAGCAGAAAATAACAACAACAGGATAACTGGACTAAAAATAACATTACTATCCAAAGGATCCTAATATTTATTTTCAACTATGTGATTGTCTCATTAGACCATTATTTGTTTGTTCAGTTCAGATACTGAACAGTAATGCCACAAAATGTAAGCCAACCTGTTAAGTGAGAGTGTTTCAGTGGCTAAAATCAGGGTAAAATCAATGAAATGGTCTTTTATTTCTAAATTATGACAGTGTTTGATCCATGTCTACCTTATTTTTATAAAACAAAAATGCAGTTGTAAAACTAAAAAAAAAAAAAAAAAGAAACCGAATTGCAGAAAACATTTCAGTGGCTAAAATCAGGGTAAAATCAATGAAATGGTCTTTTATTTCTAAATTATGACAGTGTTTGATCCATGTCTACCTTATTTTTATAAAACAAAAATGCAGTTGTAAAACTAAAAAAAAAAAAAAAAGTAACCGAATTGCAGAAAACATGAAGAAATCCTCAAGAACAGCAAAGGAAAACATACTCACATGTAGTTGAATACGGATAAACACACACCAAAGGTCATATGGATGACTCCAATAATGACAGACATCTTCATCTTATAGCTGTTGAGGAACGTCAGATGATTATTGGCCAGACCCCAAATCTGAGGGAGGTAAAGAATTAGTTAGCGTTCAGGATTTTTTTACACAACCACAATGAAGGAAGAGTATTACTCTTGGGTCGAGCCATCAAAACAAATAACAGCAGAAGAGGGTACACAGTGTCATTTCCACAGGACTTACAGGATCAATGCCAAAAGGATAAGGACCAGTGAAAACGCCAGTGACATTGGGGTCCAGCGACAGATACCGATTATTTCTGAAAGTCTCCTCACTACACACAGAGACAGAGAGAGGCTTTCAGAACTTCATATGCAATAACTTTGGCCTTATGATGAATGTGTGTGTGTGTTAGGGTTGCAAAAGAGTTGGAAAATTTCCGGTACATTTCCGGAAACTTTCCAAAAATTCCTGGAATATTCTCAAAAATCCTGGAAAGTTCCCAAAATTTCTGGAATGTTTCCTACATTTACTGGAAATTTTCCACCTTTTTGCAACCCTAGTGTGTGTATAATAACAACATGGGTACTACAACGTAAACATGGTTTATGAGGACATTTCCTGTGTCCCCGTAAAACAAAAGGCTTAAAAAAAAAAAAGAAATTCCAAAACGGTGTTTTATGAAATTCAAAAATTGCCCGTAGTTTTCTGTGAGGGGTAGGTTTAGGTGTAGGGCGATAGAAAATACAGTTTGTACAGTATAAAAGCCATTACACCTATAGAGAGTCCCTGTAAACCACAAATGCAAGTGTGTGCGTGTCGTACGTCCAGTTGTAGTATTCTGCATTGGGCCGGATGTGCCATCCTGATGAGAAGGTGCTGAGGCCCCTGCTGAAACACTCGTTGTAAATGGCTCCAGTATAGATAGAAAACAGCCCCATCAACAAAATGAGATATCGGCCTCCAAACATCATCTGCCAGATCTGACACACAAGAGACCCCAATAAATCAGTACGACGTAATGCACAGCGGTTGTGCTTTATTTTCATGTTTGCATAATATCCAATATTTTTGTGGATGGATGATTACAGCATTTCACTAGATTGTATTAAGAAGCGTTTGCAAACACTTAAAGCAGGGGTGTCCAATCCTGCTCCTGGGGGGCCACTTTACTGCAGAGTTTAGCTACAACACAAATGCTAGGAGGTTTCTAGGCTGCGTTCCACCTCGTTTTTTCATGCCCTTCCTTTGCTAACTTCCCTCCGTCTCGCTGACTCGGATGTTTGTCATTGATTAAAGGGATAGTTCACCCAAAAATTAAAATGTGATGTTTATCTGCTTACACCCAGGGCATCCAAGATGTAGGTGACTTTGTTTCTTCAGCAGAACACAGATGATGATTTTTAACTCAAACCGTTGCAGTCTGTCAGTCATATAATGGAAGTGAATGGGAATCACGGCTTTGAGAGTCAAAAAAACATACACAAACAAAACCAAATTAAACCCTGCGGCTCGTGACGATACATTGATGTGTAAAGACACGAAACGATCGGTCTGTGCAAGACTTATAAGTGCATTACCGCCACCTATCTCTCAAATGGACCATTGACACTCTATCTACAATCTCAATTAGGAGTGTCAATGGTCCATTTGAGAGATAGGTGGCGGTAATGCACTTATAAGTCTGCGATC
>NW_015667268.1:312376-314823 GCF_001515625.1 Sinocyclocheilus rhinocerous
ACTCTACAAAGTAACATACACCTTTGTTTACTTCTGTGTGTTGCTCGGCAACCACTTTGTTGCAACCACAACCAATTCTGAGGAGCTACATTGTTTGGCGGAAGAATACTGTTTTTATTAATATCATTACACTTTATTTGCTCTGTTTTATTCTGTGAAACCTTACTACGTATATGGAATCACCGTTTTATAAAAGCAGTAAGCCCCGTGAAGCCGTGGTTTACAGTGAATTTATAACAGCTAACACCATCAGCCGTGTAAACCACGGCTTCTTGGGGCTTATTGCTTTAATATATCATAGAGTTGTTGGGGTGGGGGTGAATTAAAAGTGATTTGCAGTGGCATCGCGGTATATGCAGCGGCCTGAAGTGTAGATAAGAAGTAGACTTGCTCCCTCTGTCAAAGTCGAGGGGTTGAGGGTCTGTACATATAAACCTCCTTCACACGAAGTGGAACGCACTTCAAAACGGTGGCAGGGATTTCCCCGAGGAGAAGTGCTTAGGGAAGTATGCGAGTGCGTGTCTACATGTGAAGTGGAACGCAGCCCTAGTGATCCTGAAGACCTTGACTAGCTGGTTCAGGGGAGTTTAATTAAGACTAGAGCTAAACTCTGCTGGAAAGTGGCCCTTTGGGAGCAAGAATGGACACCTAAAGGTCTCTTTGCAGATTTCCGCTTGAGGGTTTAACTCTTTTAAGTGAAGAAATTAAGTCATAAGTGTTATAATTTTACTTCTCCAGTGTTGAGTACTATATTTAATACACTTATGAAATATTTTGTTATTTTTTATTTAATAGTGAAGTTACAAGTATACGTATTATAATAATAATACTGTTTTTTTTCTTCGTAAAATGAGAAAAATATGAAGAACATTGTTATTATTATTATCATCATGTAATCCTCCTCAGAGCAATATTGTCTTAACTTAAGACAGTTCAAATTCCATGGCCTTATTGTTGTGACGATTTTTCACTGTGTTATCGAATATTGATATTTTTATTGTATAAGGTACTGTATAGAAGTTCAACAAAACCATGATGTGTGCATGCGTCTCATTTTTACTTCATTGGTATTTTTCCTCAGTTTTGGATCTTTCTCCTCCAGCACCATCCAGAGAGCCGCCAGCGTCATCAGAAGACCGTGTCCAACGTCCCCGAACATGACCGCAAACAGGAAGGGAAAGGTGATGATGGTGTAGACCGCTACAGATGGTAAAAGATGCACGAGAATGGAATTAAGCTTCTTTTAAACTACTGACAGCCAGTGCTGTGTGTTGCGAGTGTGCGTCACCTGGGTTCATCTCCCTGTAGCTCGCCACTCCATAAGCATCCACTATGTTCTGGAATCCTGCAGTGAAGGAGTTGGTGGGGAAGACTGTGGGGGGAGACGTGTTTGCCGGCAAGCGGTTGAAGAATGAGTCCACACTACTGCCGCTCTTCCTCTGAGAGAGAAAGACAGGTTTGACATATTAAGAGGCCTTCCTGTGTGGAGTCACTATTAACTGTGACTTTTGCTTCAATAAACTCCTAATTTGCTGCTTATTCATATTTAGTAAGGTAGTTGTTAAGTTTAGGTATGGAGTGGAGTAAGGGGTCTAGAATATGGTCATGCAGAATAAGGCATTATTATGTGCTTTCTAAGTACTAATAAACAGCCAATATGCTAGTAATATGCATGCTAATAAGCAACTAGTTAAAAGTGAGAGTTGGTCCCTGAACGAAAGTGTTAGCATTTCTTCTTCTCATTTCTAGTTTCTTCATTGTGATCTCAGGAGGAGAGTTTTGACATCTTTGAACATGCAGTATCCAGTAACACTTTACAATAAGGTCCCATTAGTTAATGTTAATGCATTAACTAACATCAACTAACAATGAGCAATACATTTGTTACAGTGTTTATTAATCTATGTTAATGTTTGTTAATAAAAATACAACTAATGTTAGCTCAGGTCTATTATAGGTGACCCTGGAGCACAAAAGCAGTCATAAGGGTCAATTTTTAGAAATTGAGATTTATGCGTCATCTGAAAGCTGAATGAATAAGCATTGATGTATGGTTTGTTAGGATAGGACAATATTTGGCTGAGATGCAACTATATGAAAATCTGGAATCTGAGGGTGCAAAAAAATCTAAATATTGACAAAATCATCTTTAAAGTTGTCCAGATGAAGTTCTTAGCAATGCATATTACTAATCAAAAATTAAGTTTTGATATATTTACGGTAGGAAATTTACAAAATATCTTCATGGAACATGATCTTTACTTAATATCCTAATAATTTTTGGCATAAAAGAAAAATGTATAATTTTGAGCCATACAATGTATTGTTGGCTATTGCTACAAATATACCCCAGCGACTTAAGACTGGTTTTGTGCTCCAGGGTCACACATATGATGATTTGCTGCTCAAGAAACATTTCTTATTATTATCAATGTTGAAAACAGTTG
>NW_015667268.1:316202-328608 GCF_001515625.1 Sinocyclocheilus rhinocerous
GCCTTTAGAGTTGTCCAAATGAAGTTCTTAGCAATGTATATTACTAATCAAAAATTAAGTTTTAATATATTCACGGTAGGAAATTTACTAAATATCTTCCTGGACCATGATCTTTACTTAATATCCTAATGATTTTGGCATACATTTTTTTTTTTGATAATTTTGACCCATACAATGTATTTTTGGCTATTGCTACAAATATACCCCAGCGACTTAAGACTGGTTTTGTGCTCCAGGGTCACATATGATATTAACAAAGACAATTAGTATTTTTCATTGTTAGTTCATGTTAACTCATGAAACCTTATTTTTACCTTATTGTAAGTGTTACCCAGTATCCATTACATTTGCAATATACAATAAAGCACAGCGTGTGGATTAATGTATCCCACAATACAACGTGCTCAACCTGACCTTGCATTCCAGTGTGACAAATGAAGTGATATCAACAGCTAATTTTAATATCCAAAACAGTATACTAGTATCCCATTCCAGTCATATACATTAGTACACCTATGACCTCTTCCTGACAGCCACAGAGGTGTAGTGACAGTGGACGCTCACCCCTCCCTCTCTCAGGGCGCTCTGCAGGGCAGGCAGCTGGCTCACGGGGCACCAGGCTTCTGCGATCAGGCACTTATCAGTGACGGATGGGCTGCAGAGATTCAGCACTGTCTGCACGGCCTTACACTTCTGAACCTGCACAATCCACTCGGGCAGACGGGCCAGCGCTCGCACCAGCAGCTGCTGCATGTACTGCTCCGTCTCACCCATGACCTGCAGCCACGGAGGAGCACAGACACACGGTGAGGAAGCGCGGAGACTGTATGTAACTGCAAACCGAACATTCTCCTTTCTTTCTCACCAGTTATTAACATCCTATCATCTATGTATTAGGAGTTTCAAATGTTTGCAAAGTGGAAGTGGAAAAAAATGAAAGGTGTGTTGACTGTGATTGATTAGACGTACTGATTTGATGTCCTCGAGTCTTCCTCGGAGTCCGTTAAGAGTCTCCTCTCTCTCTGCCTGGTTCTCAGGGTAGGGGAAGGTTTGTGTGTGGAAGCTGCGTGCAAACATAGCAGAAAACTGAATCAAAAGGAATCTGCACATTTCACCCGTTCACAAATTGATTTTTGCACGATACAATAGTCCAGCGCATATTTAACTACTTCTACACAGAACATTTGAGTTTTTCCAAATGGTTTCGATATATATTGCGCCTTGCTCTTGTTAAGTGTGATTTTGCCAGATGTACCGTCTACGAACTTTTGATACCACCTTTATCGAATGAACTTACAAGTCTAGGTCATTATTATATGTGACCCTGGAGCACAAAAGTACATTGCTAAAAATACATTGTAAGGGTCAAAATTATAGATTTTTCTTTTATGCCAAAAATCATTAAGTAAAGATCGTGTTGCATGAAGATATTGTGTAAATTTCCCACCGTAAATATATCAAAACTTAATTTTTTATTAGTACCGGGTAATATGCATTGCTAAGAACTTCATTTGGACAACTTTAAAGATTTTTTTCAATATTTTGATTTTTTTGCACCCTCAGATTCCAGATTTTCAAATAGTTGTATCTCTGCCAAATATTGTTCTATCCTAACAAACCATACATCAATGGAAAGCTTATTTATTCAGCTTTCAGATGATGTATACATCTCAATTTCGAAAAAAATTGACCCTTATGACTGGTTTTGTGCTCCAGGGTCACAAATAAACTGAAGAAATTTCTATGACTTTTCCATAACCTTTTTAAGAACTTATTAATTTCCATGACTAGATCTTCAGCCTGGAAAATCACACCGTTTAAAGGTCCAGGTTTTTCAGGACTGTGGGAACCCCGACCCGATCCAGATCACCTACCAGTCACAGATCTTCTTCACTTTCTGACCGATCTGATCTCCCCAGAACGAGATTAAAAACACAGTCCATTGCACCTCCTCACCCTGAGAAGAAAAAACGTCCAAAATCTCTCAGCAGCTTTAAAAAAATCTGTATATGTTCCTACAATCTAATAAAACACTAAAATCTTGTACATGCAACCCAACTTAACATGTAATCATCATTTGGTTATACAAGAGCTTAATATTTCTTAATGATTTAGGCCTCACAGAATCAGGATGTTCAAGTTTTTCTTCCATCTCATGAAAGTCCACAATGATGTAACCACGACAAGCACGCCACAGCAGCCTCTCGAAGGCGGGCACTTTCCACGGATGAACCACGCCGGCCACAAAGCTCAGCCTGACGTCCTGACGGTTCTCCGCCTGAGCCACCGGCTCGAACGACACCAGCGGGGCCTATGACGCACAAACACGTGCACACATGAACCAGACTGACTGACGCTTAAGTGGATCTACTGTGACAGTAAAGTGCAGTTCCTACCTGTGAGGCCGTGAGTGAATGAGTCTGCTTTAAAACCCCTCTGTACTGACACAGCTGAGTATACTGAGACCGCAGACTGTCTCTGTTCCTGGACACCTGCACAAACTGACAGCGTTAGAAACTATTTCTGCAATACTTATTAGATAAACAACACTACTGTGATGCATTAACAGGGAAATGTGACTAGACATTGGTACAGGAAAGCACTGGAAAGACATTTACAGTTAAAGGGATATTCACCCAAAATGTGTCCCTGGAGAACAAAAGCAGTGTTAAGTCGCTGGGGTATATTTGTAGCAATAGCCAACAATACATTGTATGGGTCAAAATGATTGATTTTTCTTTTATGCCAAAAATCATTAGGATATTAAGTAAAGATCATGTTCCATGAAGATATTTTGTAAATTTGCTACCGTAAATATATCAAAACTTAATTTTTGATTAGTAATATGCATTGCTAAGAACTTCATTTGAACAACTATAATGATTTTCTTAGTATTGTGATTTTTTTGCACCCTCAGATTCCAGATTTTCAAATAGTTGTATCTCGGCCAAATATTGTCCTATCCTAACAAACCACACATCAATGGAGAGCTTATTTATTCAGCTTTCAGATTATGTATACATCTCAATTTCGAAAAATTGACACTTAAGACTGGTTTTGTGCTCCAGGGTCACAAATGAAAATTTCCATCATTCATTCATCCTCAAGTTATTCCAAATCTGTACGAGTTTCTTTTTTCCATCAAACAAAAATGAAGACATTTTGAAGAATGTTGGTAATCAGCTCTTTTGTTGATTTTGATTGCTTCCATTGTCCTCATTTGTAAGTCGCTTTGGATAAAAGCGTCTGCTAAATGACTAAATGTAACTAAAAGTAACTGTTTGGTCACCCATATTATTCAAAATGTCGTCTGTGTTCAGCAGAAGAAAGAACTTCATACAGGTTTGGAACAACAACGGTTACAGGGTTTTCATTTTGGGTGAACTATCCCTTTAAGAAAGCAAATAGGGTCACTTTTGATTTCATGTAGTTTTTAACCACAAGCAGACATAAAACACATTCGCGTGGAAACAAAGTTACAAACCTCCCGGAGCTCCTGGGCCAAGCGCTCACTCTCCTCCTCAATGGTGAGGAGGTCTCTGGGCTGAGGGGCCGGAGGGGTCGGGATGGGGGGCTGCAGGGTCTGAGAGAGACTGCGAACGATCTCCTGCTCCAAAAGCACTGGAACCAAGAAAGGGACTGTTTAAAAACCTTCAAGTCAACATAAAACGGCACTGTTTATGTAAAAAGGTGAGCTGATGAAGACAAGTTTATTCACTTTATACACTTTAGACATGTAAAACGTCCATGTTTCACATCATTATAGGGTGCTTTATTGATATACGGGAATTGCGAATACATTACGTCATTGTGTGATTTCGCAATCACGAACTGGATTACAGTTAATAATGTAAATAAATGTTCAGCTTCTTGCACAGACCGATTGTTTCGCTTCATATGACCTCAATATATCGTCTGGAGGAGCCATCAGGAGGGTATTAATTTTGTGTTCCTTGATATGCTTTACTGTTTTACTGAAGAAAAAACCTACATGAATGGCCTGAGGGTTAATAAATTAAGAGCAAATTTTCATTTTTGGGTGAATTATGTCTATAATAAGTCTCTTATTCTCACCAAGGCTGCATCTATTTGATCACAAATACAGTAAAATTGTGAGATATTATAATGTAAAGTAATTGTTATATATATATATATATCTATCACTATTGCTATTAACGCGTTAAATTACCAGCCCTAATATATATATATATATATATATATACACACACAGTACCGCTCAAAATTTTTTTTTTTTAAAGTCCCAGCACTAATCTTGACATGGGAAGGCTTTTTCTCCAAATCTATCACTATTGCTATTATTGGTGTAATCTTATTTGCATTTACATTAATCAGCAATAAATTACTGCATTACCTACTGACACACATTTTAGAAAAGAAACAGCCACAAACTACACAGACATTTGGCTATTGTTTAACATTTGATTTTACAGATGCATAGACTAAATGACATCAGCTGACAACAAACTGAATAAGCGTGGTCTTATTCGACCGTAAGAGCCCTGCGAAGTGGACTTCACATGATATTCCGCCATGATTCCAGTTCCAAGGGAACGCACACGTTACATTCAAAGGGCATTAAAGTGCGCAAGATGTGAATTTATATTTATTTACAGAGGTATATTATGTCACACTTCACACTTCTCTAGTAAGTTTCGTCTGTGTGTGAAGACAGTAGCGCAAATTCGTGAACGAATGTTCCAAAGTGAAATAAACTTCAACGGAATAAAGTTGAATGTAATTTAATTGAATTAAAGTTGAATAAATTCAACTTTACTGTTCAGTGCACTGATATCAGACTCATTTTGGATAATAAAGTGTATTGTTAAATTGTTAAACGCCCTGCCTCCATCATTACATATCTTTGTCAGGTCATTATAAGTGTTTCATCACCACATTTGAGTGATCATTGCAAAAAATGTGTTTATGTATATATATTCTGTTTATCTATATACTGTATTCTATATATAGTACCAGTCAAATGTTTGGACCCTCGAATGGGAAAGTGTCCAAACTTTTGACTGGTATTGTACTATAATATACACAAAGAATATCGGCCGATATATCGATATCAGGTTTTTAATCCCTAATATCGGTCCCAAAAAAAAAACATATCGGTCGGGCTCTAATGAACAGAAAGAAGGAGCGCAGGATCATGGGAGTTGAGGAGTGACAGACTCACCAAAGGTTTTCTCCAGATCCTCACATCTCCTCACTTCGTTCACAAACTTCCTCTGGAACGCGTTCACATTTGGATTCAGCTGAGATGAAGATTTCAGACAAAGATGTGTCATTATCCTCTTTGTGACAAAGCCAATGTAAGGCAAAGGCACGTTAAAAACATGTAAACGAAGCACAGGGTTCCTCAAGAACAACAATAAAAGAGAGCAGAGATTCTCTCACGTCTCTGAACTCCACGATTCCCAGCTCTCCCAGTTCACTGACACAGTTGTAGGCCGATCCCGACTGGAGGAAGAGCTGTACCAGACAGACCTCTTCACTGCGGAACAGAGAGCCCATGACCTGAAACACACACAGATCTCAATCAAACCGCATTAATGGCTTCTTCTGAGACACACTAGGACGATTCCTGTGTTAACAGACATGGCACTTCCTCTTCTGCTTTGAGTCAGAAAGCGTGTGAGCATGAGTGTGTGTTCCTCTCTGAGGGACTTGTCATGCTTCTTAAAATCCCCTACAGTAAAGCAGAAGATGACTGTAAAATCACAGGGTTACACGGGCAATGTCAAACTACATCAATGTTTTTAACAATCTATTTAATATACTTTAAACAAAACCTATTTTTGTATCAGAAGGAGCGCAGGATCATGGGAGTTGAGGAGTGACAGACTCACCAAAGGTTTTCTCCAGATCCTCACATCTCCTCACTTCGTTCACAAACTTCCTCTGGAACGCGTTCACATTTGGATTCAGCTGAGATGAAGATTTCAGACAAAGATGTGTCATTATCCTCTTTGTGACAAAGCCAATGTAAGGCAAAGGCACGTTAAAAACATGTAAACGAAGCACAGGGTTCCTCAAGAACAACA
Source organism: Sinocyclocheilus rhinocerous (assembly GCF_001515625.1). Taxonomy (NCBI): domain Eukaryota; kingdom Metazoa; phylum Chordata; class Actinopteri; order Cypriniformes; family Cyprinidae; genus Sinocyclocheilus; species Sinocyclocheilus rhinocerous. The sequence continues at coordinate 322,271 of NW_015667268.1, forward strand.
ATAAAAGAGAGCAGAGATTCTCTCACGTCTCTGAACTCCACGATTCCCAGCTCTCCCAGTTCACTGACACAGTTGTAGGCCGATCCCGACTGGAGGAAGAGCTGTACCAGACAGACCTCTTCACTGCGGAACAGAGAGCCCATGACCTGAAACACACACAGATCTCAATCAAACCGCATTAATGGCTTCTTCTGAGACACACTAGGACGATTCCTGTGTTAACAGACATGGCACTTCCTCTTCTGCTTTGAGTCAGAAAGCGTGTGAGCATGAGTGTGTGTTCCTCTCTGAGGGACTTGTCATGCTTCTTAAAATCCCCTACAGTAAAGCAGAAGATGACTGTAAAAATCACAGGGTTACACGGGCAATGTCAAACTACATCAATGTTTTTAACAATCTATTTAATATACTTTAAACAAAACCTATTTTTGTATCATTATCATGTATATGCATATGTATTGATCCAATATAAATTCAATATATATATATATATATATGTTACAAAACACAGCAATAAGGATTGTAAAACGATTTGACTATTACGACCCAACAAACAAATTGTTTATTAAATTACATGCTTTGAAATTTGTTGATTTCTCTAGTGCACAGCACACACAGATAATGTATGAAGTATATAATAATATACTTCCAAATTGTATCCAGAGGTTGTTCGCAATAAGAGAAAGACAGTATAAACTAAGAGGAATGTATAGCCCATGTTTAAAATAATAAATAAATATAAGGGCAAGAACTAATATAAAAAAATAGATGTATATCTTTCAAAACCTATGGAATAATTGTGATAAGGAATTAAAATGATGTAATTCACTTCGTACATTTAAGAAAATGTTTAAAAACTAGGTGATAAATAATTATATAACTCAATATGAATAATTTGTGTTTGTAATACTTAAACTATTGTAATAATATCTGAAATGTGTACTTTTGTAATTATGTATGTTTGTGTACATTTTAGGAAATGTCTTTTTGTTTATCTTGTATTATCACATTTTCATTGAATTCACTGAATTCAAAAATTCAGTGAAAAAGTGACCGAAATAATTTTTTTGTTGAATTGAAATAGAATTGTATGGAGTTATGCTGAGCTCCTTTTAATTGAGAGACTACATGGAATACGTGACCTTATAATAATTTAATCCATGATGTCGCAGAAACATTGACGTGAACTTAAAAGGCTAAAAGGTTATTGTGAAAAAAAACTTTAAAGAAAAGGTGACCCGTTACAGTATGTGAAATATACACCATTCCTTATACATTCATCATTTTCCATCTATAATTGATGTTGACTGGAAAAAGGTGGTATTTGTCTACATTTGGGCCACACTTACCAAGCACTGTGCATATGTTCAGTAGACCACGTGATCTCACTTTGATCACATGCATGATCACAGGTTTTGACAGCTAATCACTAGCACTAGCAGACGGACACATGAGATCTGAAACAGCTCAGCATCTCTGGATACTGAAACGATAGCAGCCAAACGAGCCTGAGCAAACCAAGCCCATGATAATCGAAGGAATGAATGCTGAAATACAGGGAAACACAAATCTGGGCCACGGTTCCTCTTTCTACAGGAATCCCGCTGCATTACAGGACAAACTGTTTTAATGAGGAAACTTATTACAATTCCTCCGTGTATATTATATATCATTTTTATCTGATATACTTTTGGCTGTTTGTTCATTTGAATAACGCATGACACAAAAGTTTCATTTTGGTTTCCCTGACACTATAAAACATCACGAACAGCAATAAGCAAAAGGTATCGATTAAGTGTGATTGATGATGTTGAGATGCTGAAAGAGTCGAGACTGGCGGGGTAACGTTACAGAATACGCACCAAACAGTGTCTCCAGCAGTGCACACATCAGCTGTGATCTGCAAACTTACCGGATGACAAAACACCGACGAGGACCGAGTTCAGCCTCTGGATGTGAACGTCTCCTAACGCAGCGCGCGGCGTGTCTTCTTGAAAGAATAAAGTTCTAACAGCTGCGCTGAGCATCACGAGCTTCCTGTTTCTTCACGCAGCCACGTGACTGCAGCTCATCACGTGACTTCAGGGCCGCGTCCACCGGGCCCCAGCTGTGTGCGTGAGACGGAGTACTGATTTATGCGGTTTTGATTTATACTTTGTATAATCGTTTACATCGTGTCTTATTTGAATGTACGAAATTCTGTGTGATTTGCGAAATGAACTAAGAAAGTTGCTTTTCCTCTGAGAGGCGCCTGAGCATCACGAGCTTCCTGTTTCTTCACGCAGCCACGTGACTGCAGCTCATCACGTGACTTCGGGGCCGCGTCCACCGGGCCCCAGCTATCTGTGCGTGAGACGGAGTACTGATTTATGCGGTTTTGATTTATACTTTGTATAATCGTTTACATCGTGTCTTATTTGAATGTACGACATTCTGTGTGATTTGCGAAATGAACTAAGAAAGTTGCTTTTCCTCTGAGAGGCGCCAGCTGAGCCCTGTTTGTTTTGTTTAATCGGTTAAATCTAATCATTTCAGAGTTGTGTTTTTTAGACTCTGCAGTAACTCCTTACTCAGTCATCACAAACGACTTTGATATATCTGAACTAGCGATGATATACATGCACTGCCAAGATTTGTTAGGTTTTTTAAAGAATTCCCTTCTGCTCATCAAGCCTGCATTTATTTGATCCAAAATACAGCAAAATCAGTAATATTGTGAAATATTTTTACTATTTAAAATAACTGCTTTCTATTTGAATATACTTTAAAATGTAATTTATTTCTGTGATCAAAGCTGTATTTCCAGCATCATTACTGCAGTCTTCAGTGTCACATGATCTTCAGAAATCATTCTAATATGCTGATTTACTGCTCAAGAAACATTTCTGATTATTATTATTATTATCAATATTTAAAAGGGTTGAGTAACTTTTTTCAGGATTCTTTGATGAATAGAAAGATACAAAGATCAGCATTTATCTGACATAAAAAGCTTTAGTAACATTATCTATACCTTTCAAAAGCTTGGAGTCAGTATAATTTTTTTTAATAGAAATTAATACTTTTATTTAGCATGTAAAAGGATGCTTTAAATTGATCAAAAGTGATGATAAAGACATTTATAATGTTACAAAAGAGTTCTATTTCAGATATAAATGCTGTTCTTCTGAACTTTCTATTCATCAAAGAATCCTGGAAAAATTCTACTCAACTGTTTTAAATATATATTCAAATAGAAAGAAAGCAGTTAAAATAGTAAAAATATTTCACAGTATTACTGATTTTGCTGTATTTTGGATAAAAGAAATGCAGGCTTGGTGAGCAGAAGAGACTTTAAAAAAAACAAACATTAGAAATCTTACTGTTCAAAAACTTTTGACTGGTAGTGTACACAAGTGCAAATTCTACAATAATAAACAACATTTTAAGGGGCTTCTCAAGGAATATCAGCAATATTTATAACCCTTTCTGTATCTACCAACGCGAAGAAAACATTATTGTGCTTTTTTAAATGTCCCTGACTCACAGCGGAGACTTGATCTTGATCCACTGGAGTAAAACACAGCTTCTTAAGATAAACTTAATAGCTTTATATTTGTTAGATATTAATACATCTCCTGAGACATTCAATAAAAAATAAAAAAAAATCCGGCACCATTTTTATCTCATTGAAAAGCTTAAATTTTTCACTGAGTCTGTTACATAAGGTTTCCCCAAGAGACTCCGATGCATGGGACCACACCACTCCCTCCAACTCAAAGCCATGCCACGTTTAGACTGCCCAGGTGGCATACGAATAGCGTTGATGTGGCATTTAGATGTCTTTACAGTTTCATGTTGCTCAGAGGTGGCATAAATGCAGTTACACAAATACAACTGAATAAAAAAAAAAATCTAATGAATTTTGGACAGATCTATTTTTAGAGTTTAGAGGGTTAAATATGGATCACAGTACAGCGGATCAAACAGGCATATCGAGTACGTACAGTCAGTTAAGGTTAAAGGACTAATTGTCCAGAAACACAATCAATAGGTGAAAACCATACTACACTAAGCAGTGACTAATGCAGAGCAAATATGAACATGCATAGCCATCCTCTCCCATTTTCCTTTCGTTACACTAGAAATCCAGTAGAGGGAGACATTCACTTCACCATTACTCAAGCCTGAGGCCTGGCAGGCAGGATGATACAGGAGAGGCCAGGTAGTACACTTTTTAGTGGGTTCATTTAAAACAAAAAAACCACCATCTTTAAAAACCTGGGGGGACCTTCAGGGCAAGTTTTAAAACCTAGTTGCAGGTATTCAGACAAATTAAAACTTTATTCATAATTTTTTTTATTGTCCAGTGTTTGAAAATAACAGAACCAAATGAGACAAATCAAACATTGTACCATTTCAGAAATATCATTCATCGTCTTCGTATAGCAGCCTCATGCTCAAATAATGCTAGAGCAGGACGTCCAATCTTGATCCTGGAGGACCGCTTTCCTGCAGTTTAGCGCCAGCACGCCTGAAAGACTAGTGATGCAGATCACCTGGCTTCAGGCATGTTTATCTGGGGCTAGAGCTAAACTGCTGAAGCAGGAACGGACACCTCCTAAATAGTGCATTCAGATCCTCTTCATTTTTCACATTTTGTTGCAGCCTTATGCTAAAATCCCTGATATTTTCATGTCAATCTACATGCCATTCCCATAATGACAAAGCAGCAATCTGACAAACTTTTACATTTTAGGAAAGTGGCTCTCCAGGAACACAAAACAACCCTGTTCTAGGAATTTCCACTAAAGGAAGTGGGCTAAGTTTATAATTGTAGATTTTATATATTTGTAACAACGTACAATACATTTAAAAAAAAATGTAAACTGTTAACGGAGCACCGATCACTTTTAACATTAAAAAAGGGCAGGAACAGAAAACTTGATTTCTGAAGATCTTCACACATCTTTCCTACAACAACAGAAAGAGGTGTCAAACTAATGACATTCAACAGTAAATTGTAGTGTAAATGAATAAAGTGTAGCAGGCTTCTTTGTCAGATTTTTGCAGACCGTCTCAACAAAAATCAGTGCCAACCCTGCATTTGCTATTCCAAGATTAACAGACATCACAGAGAAACACTTCTGCTATGATGGTATCGACTTGGATCACGACACTGAAGTTATGATTAAAGCTTACCCACAATAGGATGATCTCGATGGACCTTTCAAACTTCCCTCCTCATTTACCTCATCCTGTAAAGTCAGTAAAAAATACACATTTAACAATCAGGTCAAAGTAATGTGACCAATATCAACCAACATGAAATAGCATTAACAACAACCCATTTTACTTGCCTAATGTGACACGATTAGCAAAAAAAAAAAAAACTGCATGTTGTTGACTGGGACAATAAATGGCTCATGAAATGGATGAATTTATTAATGAAAGGTTGAATTTAGTGATGTCAGCAAAAAAAGCATGTAAGAAACTGAAGCCTGCAGCTACAAGAAACACTTGACTTGAGTGTTCGCCCCCAGACTAGGCCTGCCTCACTGTGTGAGCACAGACCACTCTCAGAGGGCTCGGCTGGACCTGTGCTGCACAGCAGGCTTCACTAAAACAGCCAAACCTGATGAAGCACAAACACAGCACCTTTCTCTTCCAGCAGAGTAACACTAGCTCAGGCACGGGCTGGCCTGCACAGCTGACTACCGCTGGGTGACCGAAACCGAGAGAAACCTCATACTTACAGCGGAGCTACAGCAGCTGGAGAGTCCTCATCTGGAGTGGATTCAGAGCACATTCAGCCACCTAAAACAAGAGACCAGCGCATATAAACACTGTGCTACAGCGGCAGCAGCGCCGTCTGTATAAGGTCACGTTACATACGGGCACTTCGACTACAAATATCAACAACGAACAGTTTCCTGACATGGACCACGGGATTAGAGTGACTTGTCTGTTTTAAAGTGTTTTTATTTCTGCAGCAACAACAACCAACATGCCAAGGAACCAGCCGCGTGCCAAAACCCACGCGCTAGTTAGTATCAAACATTTCGAAGCAGACGTCTTCGGATTGATTTGGACCAGGTTGAAACACTTATTCTACAAACCGTACGCAACAATTTGTTATTTTAGCAAAACTTACCTTCTTGGGACCGCCTGACTTTCTCATTTTTGTACGCGCTAGCGCACTTCCACCGCAACATTGAGAGAGCGCGCACACTAAGCGCGCCAGCATTTATAGCGCTGCCGCAAACCAGCGAAGAAGAGTGAGCGTGACGTCACATGTGACGTCTAATTCGCGAACGAATCACTCGTATGAACTGAATCTTTTCGATGACTCGTTCGAA
>NW_015667268.1:336411-339886 GCF_001515625.1 Sinocyclocheilus rhinocerous
CACAAATACAACTGAATAAAAAAAAAAAAATCTAATGAATTTTGGACAGATCTATTTTTAGAGTTTAGAGGGTTAAATATGGATCACAGTACAGCGGATCAAACAGGCATATCGAGTACGTACAGTCAGTTAAGGTTAAAGGACTAATTGTCCAGAAACACAATCAATAGGTGAAAACCATACTACACTAAGCAGTGACTAATGCAGAGCAAATATGAACATGCATAGCCATCCTCTCCCATTTTCCTTTCGTTACACTAGAAATCCAGTAGAGGGAGACATTCACTTCACCGTTACTCAAGCCTGAGGCCTGGCAGGCAGGATGATACAGGAGAGGCCAGGTAGTACACTTTTTAGTGGGTTCATTTAAAACAAAAAAACCACCATCTTTAAAAACCTGGGGGGACCTTCAGGGCAAGTTTTAAAACCTAGTTGCAGGTATTCAGACAAATTAAAACTTTATTCATAATTTTTTTTATTGTCCAGTGTTTGAAAATAACAGAACCAAATGAGACAAATCAAACATTGTACCATTTCAGAAATATCATTCATCGTCTTCGTATAGCAGCCTCATGCTCAAATAATGCTAGAGCAGGACGTCCAATCTTGATCCTGGAGGACCGCTTTCCTGCAGTTTAGCGCCAGCACGCCTGAAAGACTAGTGATGCAGATCACCTGGCTTCAGGCATGTTTATCTGGGGCTAGAGCTAAACTGCTGAAGCAGGAACGGACACCTCCTAAATAGTGCATTCAGATCCTCTTCATTTTTCACATTTTGTTGCAGCCTTATGCTAAAATCCCTGATATTTTCATGTCAATCTACATGCCATTCCCATAATGACAAAGCAGCAATCTGACAAACTTTTACATTTTAGGAAAGTGGCTCTCCAGGAACACAAAACAACCCTGTTCTAGGAATTTCCACTAAAGGAAGTGGGCTAAGTTTATAATTGTAGATTTTATATATTTGTAACAACGTACAATACATTTAAAAAAAAATGTAAACTGTTAACGGAGCACCGATCACTTTTAACATTAAAAAAGGGCAGGAACAGAAAACTTGATTTCTGAAGATCTTCACACATCTTTCCTACAACAACAGAAAGAGGTGTCAAACTAATGACATTCAACAGTAAATTGTAGTGTAAATGAATAAAGTGTAGCAGGCTTCTTTGTCAGATTTTTGCAGACCGTCTCAACAAAAATCAGTGCCAACCCTGCATTTGCTATTCCAAGATTAACAGACATCACAGAGAAACACTTCTGCTATGATGGTATCGACTTGGATCACGACACTGAAGTTATGATTAAAGCTTACCCACAATAGGATGATCTCGATGGACCTTTCAAACTTCCCTCCTCATTTACCTCATCCTGTAAAGTCAGTAAAAAATACACATTTAACAATCAGGTCAAAGTAATGTGACCAATATCAACCAACATGAAATAGCATTAACAACAACCCATTTTACTTGCCTAATGTGACACGATTAGCAAAAAAAAAAAAAACTGCATGTTGTTGACTGGGACAATAAATGGCTCATGAAATGGATGAATTTATTAATGAAAGGTTGAATTTAGTGATGTCAGCAAAAAAAGCATGTAAGAAACTGAAGCCTGCAGCTACAAGAAACACTTGACTTGAGTGTTCGCCCCCAGACTAGGCCTGCCTCACTGTGTGAGCACAGACCACTCTCAGAGGGCTCGGCTGGACCTGTGCTGCACAGCAGGCTTCACTAAAACAGCCAAACCTGATGAAGCACAAACACAGCACCTTTCTCTTCCAGCAGAGTAACACTAGCTCAGGCACGGGCTGGCCTGCACAGCTGACTACCGCTGGGTGACCGAAACCGAGAGAAACCTCATACTTACAGCGGAGCTACAGCAGCTGGAGAGTCCTCATCTGGAGTGGATTCAGAGCACATTCAGCCACCTAAAACAAGAGACCAGCGCATATAAACACTGTGCTACAGCGGCAGCAGCGCCGTCTGTATAAGGTCACGTTACATACGGGCACTTCGACAACAACGAACAGGTTCCTGACATGGACCACGGGATTAGTGACTTGTCTGTTTTAAAGTGTTTTTATTTCTGCAGCAAAAACAACCAGCATGCCAAGGAACCAGCCGCGTGCCAAAACCCACGCGCTAGTTAGTATCAAACATTTCGAAGCAGACGTCTTCGGATTGATTTGGACCAGGTTGAAACACTTATTCTACAAACCGTTACAAATATCAACAACGAACAGTTTCCTGACATGGACCACGGGATTAGAGTGACTTGTCTGTTTTAAAGTGTTTTTATTTCTGCAGCAACAACAACCAACATGCCAAGGAACCAGCCGCGTGCCAAAACCCACGCGCTAGTTAGTATCAAACATTTCGAAGCAGACGTCTTCGGATTGATTTGGACCAGGTTGAAACACTTATTCTACAAACCGTACGCAACAATTTGTTATTTTAGCAAAACTTACCTTCTTGGGACCGCCTGACTTTCTCATTTTTGTACGCGCTAGCGCACTTCCACCGCAACATCGCAAAATTGAGAGAGCGCGCACACTAGCGCGCCAGCATTTATAGCGCTGCCGCAAACCAGCGAAGAAGAGTGAGCGTGACGTCACATGTGACGTCTAATTCGCGAACGAATCACTCGTATGAACTGAATCTTTTCGATGACTCGTTCGAACCGATTCGCAAAGCGTTTGTTGCTCTCTCCGCTCATCCCTTGACCTGAGTTGGTTCGCCTTCGCAACCTGCCTAAAAAAAGCTATAGAATAATAAGAAGAACCTCTCTAAATTACAGGCTAGACAATCTGTTTTCCTGTCTGCATTACAGTATTTGAATCGCCGCCTAATGTCAATGTTGGGATAAACAGCCGCCTGCAGCTGCTGATCTACGATCAGTTTCCATAATCAAACGTTTAATTATAATACAATGTCAAAATCTGACTCTAGATCAGAGACTGTGGACAACTGTATGGAAAAATCAGCTTTGCTCATTTCCATGGATTTACTTCCAGACAGTTATTAGATGGCAAAAACCTGTATAATAGCTTTAAACGTTACTGCCATGCCGTAACGACGTTATAGTTTAAATTATACCACTTAATGTAATGTGATCAGATCATGTATTAAAATTCCTCAAAGAGGAGCACAAAACTAGTGACTGATTCAGTCCACTAAACCTTCCTTTGACTATTATTCTGACATGTTTTGCACTTTCAGCTTCTGTAATTTAGCATCACCTCAAATGAGATTTTAATGGAATTATCAAGTTTTTATTTTTTACTCTTTAAAAAAGGAAACATATGCATATGGTTCCATGTGATGTCAACACTATAAGGGTGATTCAATGGACAAAAAAAGTCCTGATTGCTTTTGATAATCTAGGACAGTTCACTTTGAAATCTGGGACACTGATTTATTGAGTGTGTGAGAGTGTGTGTGTGTGTGTGTGTGTGTGTGTGTGTGTGTGT
>NW_015667268.1:339951-352457 GCF_001515625.1 Sinocyclocheilus rhinocerous
GTGTGTGTGTGTGTGTGTGTGTAAAAATGTCTTCTTGGCAGTTCGATTTAATAGTCAAGAAAGAGATGAATGAAAAGACTAAATTAATGAAAAGGGAGAAAAAAGTATATAATGTACAGTAGTATGTAGGCCTATACTGTACAAAGTATGCAAGTTAAGTAACAAAATAATACCTAAATAACCTATTATTAAATTGTACAGTATACAACACAATACAGTGGGTGCAATACTGTATCCCACAATGCAGTGCACATAACGTAACCTTCCATTTTCCAGAAAACTATGCAGCTTGTCACAGTAATGTGACTGCTATCAGTCACCATGAAATGACATTTTACTTTTTTGAGTCACACACACTGAGCAAAAAAATATTTGTGATGACATGAGTGAATGCTTAATTGTTTGCATAATGCAAGTACATCTTATATATCATTAATAAATTGTATTTGAGTTCAGAGAGGTCTAACGCCTCTAACGGGCCTATTATGTTTTGACTTTTCCAGCAGTTTCATTGGATTTCCCACAGAAAAATGATGTAATTCATTGATTAAACCAGCAATGCACATGTGTGCACATGGATACACAGACAGACAGCAGTGGTTTATTGCCTTTCCCAAGAGTTCTGGCATCATTATGTCCTATAAAAGGATCGTTCCCACTGAGACCCCAAGTCTAGCATCTTTTCCTTTCCCGTCTCCCACTGTTCAGCTGGGGATTCTTGACCATGCCTGAAGCATCACCATGGCAACAGTTACAAGTTGGGAGAGACTGTGTCAAGAGAAGGGGATGAGAGTTCAGGGGCCTTGGAGTGCAACCGAGGGCCACAAAACAATGAGCTGTTAATGAGGACTGGAAAATAGGAAGTTTCAGGACCTTATCATTTTGGCATAAGTCATTGATAGAGTGAGAACAATAAAGGCTATCCAAAAGAGTCTACACTGTAGCTCCCCTATTACCACCACCACTAAACTTCACAAAATGTGCATTTTATATGTCCTTTCATCCCAGTTGCATCCTCCTGCTATATATGATCTCTTATCATGTTTAGTAGCTTAAAGGTGCTCAAAGTAATCTTCTCGACCTGTGTTCATTTTACAACTGAAGAAATTAATGATGCTTTAGACAAATCTGTTTAAAATGTTCACTCACATAAGATGGAGCCTTTAGTCAAATCCATGGTTTAGCTGTTTGTTGTACTTAAGAGATGTGTTCATAACCTAAGGTCGAAAATCTGTCCAGACGAAGGCATCTTTGTAGATCGAATGGAACACATACTGTATATTACATTGGTGTTTTTACCCTCTGTAGGTTAGGTTAAGTTAGGTTACTTTATTTATACCCGCAGGTAAATTTGTTTTGCAGTAAAATGACAGTGACTTCCATCCTTGACACACAATTTCAAAACACATTCAGAAAAATAATATAAACACAACAAAATCACAAAAACAACATGTATGTTACCTGTGATGGCAGCATTTTTCAGGTTTTGGACACAGACAAGGGTGCCCTACACTGTAAAAAAAAATCCATAAAATTTACGGTAAAAAAACGGCAGCAGCTGCCATTTTGAGATCACATGAGATCGTATCATTGGACAATTTCAGTCACTGAATAAATTAATAATGGGTGACAAACTTGCCAATAGGGTATTTCTGCAATAGTACTGATAATGAACAATGTTCAGCAAAAATGCTTCATTCGTAATCACAGGCATTTTGGGGGGTAACGCATTACAAGTAACGCGAGTTACGTAATCAGATTACTTTTTTTCCAAGTAACTAGTAAAGTAACGCACTACTTAATTTAGAAGAAAATATCTGAGTTACTTTTTTTAAATAAGTAACAATTAATTTGTTTTCCTATTTATTGACTGACAGCTCTGCTGTCCCCACGTTGAGAGAAATTGGGAATAAATGCAGAAGTGTTGTGTGAACATGATGCTTTCTGTAATCCTAGACTAAATGTGAACATGCATTTACTCGTCTCACTCGCACAGAAAGATTCAGTATTCCTCAAAATGAATAAAAACAGTGAAATTCAAACTCAGAATATGACGCAAACCTGCAATAATTAAATGTTAAATACAAATTTCCTTTAATCTCATTTTATTAACCAGTATCTTTGCTGCTGACCTTCGATGATCTAATTCAACTATATAATGAGCAAAAATGACTTTAGGTAAACAACATTTGTGTTTCATTTCTTTTTTTTTTAAACTGCTGAAGAGTGTTGAACTTTCTTCTCTTATGTCCTATTCTGCATGCAACCCAGAATGGCAGCACAGCTGAAAGGTTTGTTTGAGCTGCACCCTCTACAGATATTACATTACATCTCTTTCAGCCTGAGGCTCATTCATTTCACTTTTGGTACGAAAGGGCTTTTAAAGTGACGTGTAGCCAAGTATGGTGTCCCATACTCGGAATTTGTGCTCTGCATTTAACCCATCCAAGTGCACACACACACACAGCAGTGAGTAGTGAACACGAAAACACACACACAGTGCTGGACGAGACTCTCCTGACAGTTTCCATCAAAGTCCTGAAATGGGAAACTCGCGGTGACCTGAATCAGCGAAGAGCTCTGAAAGTAGCAGTCATTCGGCTCGGATCCATTACAGTTCCCTGCACACGGTCAATTCTGGGCAGACCCAATGAATGGCTCCTTTATTTACTGGCATTCTGCAGGTTGAGTTGACCGTTGACACAAAAAACCTTGACATCCAGCAACTAAAGTCCTTCTCGTGTATTAAATTAGTTTACGACATGTCATAATAAACGCAGAGATAACATCATCAAGCTGCTACTCCGAGTACCAGATATTATCTCCACATGGGTTGGGCAGCCGGTTTGGGAATTTTAGGCCCTGGGATTCTGGTGCCTGGGGTCTTGGTTGTCTTGGCTTTGGCTGCACTTATGATGGCTGTTCGGATTGTCTTTGCAGTTGTAGCAGCGGTGGGAGAGTGTATGGTGTGGAGAGTCTGGTATTCAGAGTTGGGCGCAAGCCGTTTGGACACACGAAGTGGCGAGCCCCTTACAAACTGCTCACGATGCTTGTCCTTATGCTGGTTCAACTTCTCAGTAGCGTTACCTTTTTGTTTCCCCGTATCACATGGTGCATTTAGCTTCTGGGGTGCACTACCGCTGCGTTTCAGTTCATTTTGAACGCCAGCGAAGCGCGTCGCTAGCGGTGTGTGAATGGACTTGGGGTGTGTAGGGGAAGGACGCGACACCTCACTAGCTGACAAGCCGTCGGCAGGAGTTAGTTCTGCCTTTGTGCGCACGCTTGGGATCCCGCTGCTGTTGGAGGGCCCTCCCCGTTGTACCAGCAGTCTTTTGGTTGGTCCTCGAGTAGGTGTCTTTACCAGACGGGAATCATCCTTGGCATGCAGTGAGTTTGCACCATCTCGCTCCTCGGCTTCCCGCTCTTTCTTCCATTTGGAGCAGTGATTGGTGGTCGGCCGCGTCACGGTTGGAGAAAGGCTCTCGTAGGAGCGTAGGGCACTCACTAGGGTGTGGCACTCCAGCGTCTCTCCAATCCCCGGGTAAACGTGCTCTCTTTCTGGGCTACAGGGCTCCTGGGATAGAGGAGGAGAAGATGCACTTGGCCACGTCTCTCCTAACAGACTAGTGGCTGTTTTGGCTTCTGTCTGTGGTGTTACTCCCTCTTTGCCATTTACACACTCTTTATTCTTAGCATCCGCCGAGGTATCGGTCTCTATCTGCGTCAGCCTTTCAGAGGCGTCTTGAACCAGTTTCTCAACTTTCAAAACTTTGTTAGGGGATAGTCCTGTGAGCGGCAAGACATTCACTGCCCCCTGCTGATGTGACGTGATACTTGTTTTTCCCAAAGCAACAAAAGTGTTATCGCTGGGGACTGTCCTTGTATTCAACCTAGAATGGCTTTTCACAGCGTTTGAGGAAGCCATTGCATCTCGTTGCAGGTCACACGTCGAATCTGTGCTTAAACGCAGAACTTGTTTGAACTTATTTATCCCTTGTTTAGTTGCCTCGGAGTCTGCATCACTCTTCTGTAGTGAATGCCTAAGCTCTGATTCTCTGCAGAGATTGAGAACATGACGGTTTCCACCCTCTGATTCGCAGTGCTGTTGGTTATTAGATTTCATATTTCTCTCGCCGGAGCGGAGGAAGTACTGCGAGAGCCTGCGCAGGCTGCGGCGGCTCCCCGTGTAACTCAAGCTCCTCTGCAGCGCGTGCTCCAGCTCAGAAGACTCCCACTCCACTTCCAGTCCGGTGCACAGAGCCAGAGATCGACGCCTTTCCACATTCTCACGCTCACGTGCCAAACGCCGCTGCTCTTGTAATTCCCTCTCTGTGTTCTCCTGTTAGGAAACAAATATGAACAAATCATGAATGTGTGATCTTCATTTCCATAAATCAGTTTAAACCAGCCATTTTAATGAACTGATTCACATATTTATGTCATCACTTAAAATGTTCATGGAAGCCACTGGACATTTTTCCATGTATTAAAAAAAAATACATGGTGTATATTATACAAGTAAATATAGTGTATATTACCGCATACAGTTGGTGGATATTAACAAAAATGTCTACATTTTATTAAGTGCCTTTATTTTTGCCTATTTACATGCTTTTTATTGCCATTGTCCGTAACTAGCTTTTTACTATATATGTGACCTTGCACCACGAAACCAGTCTTAAGTGTCAATTTTTTGAAATTGAGATTTATAAATCATCTGGAAGCTGAATAAATAAGCTTTCCATTGATGTATGGTTTGTTAGGATAGGACAATATTTGGCCGAGATACAACAAAATCTGGAATCTGAGGGTGCAAAAAAATCAAAATATTGAGAAAATCGCCTTTAAAGTTGTCATGTATTTTTGGCTATTGCTAGAAATATACCCGTGCCACTTAAGACTGCTTTTGTGCTCCAGGGTCACATATTTTACTTTGTAAAAAAAAAAACTACACATTCAAAATGTTCAATTTAATGTTTAATGTTTGAATGACTGTTTGGTTGAAATTATTCAAAATAAAAAATCTTGCCATATGATTGGGATTCACAGATCAAATAAAGTTGATGTTTTCCTGTTGTTTAGTAGAGAAAATGTATATTTTCAATAACATTACCAAGCTATCCAAACAATTAAGCATCAGTTAAGTGGTTGCTATGAGTCACATTTACATGAAAAATATTTTTGTAAGAACAGACTTTCAGATTAAGACTTTTGCAGCTCTAGCGTCAGGCAAGTACTTTGGACATTTTTAACTTTATTTGGTTGTTGTAATTTAAAGAGACAGTGCAGTCAACATGATGCTGCTCACCAGCACGGCTCTTTGGAAACGATGGCAGAAGCAATGGAAGATATAACAGGCCTCCTCCAGTTTAAAGGACTTGTCATCTTCACAGAAGAAATCCACAAGTGCCTTACTGGTCCTCTGTAAGCTTTCCAGCTCATCCCGAGCTTCCTGCAGCCTCACTCCCACAACCTGAACGAAGACATGATGAACTTACAAGACACTTCAACATCTGTGAATGGGATCTTGACATTAATAGGAACGAACCTCTAGAAATGCTCTGGTCTGCTGCTCGATTTCAGCATCAGCCTGAGCTCTGACTCGGAGTTCAGCGACTCTGCTTCGTAGTCGAGAAAGATCCTCCACCACAGACTCTTCTGACAGCCTGAGCAGAAGAAGAAAAACAACAACAAAACGACTTTTAGCGATTTAAGTTTTCTTTCTAACATTAACCACTGAGGAACATGATGTCCTAAGTGCAATGTTTGTGAAAATATTTTTAAAAAAAGAGAAGCAATTTCACAAAACCCATGAAAACTGTGTCAGCAAAAAAATTAATAAAAATGAGAAGTGGAGAAGATGTCACAAAAATCAAAGCCTATTTTTAAATCATTATTTTCTACATTTCTCCAGATTTTCTTCATTAATGTAAAATATTCTTTCGATTTTGGGATGAAATGTGACTTAGTCATGATCCACTGATATTCTACCGGATTGGGAGCTTGGGGAATTTTAACACGGTTTGTTTGCATCCTGACCTTGAAGCTGGACCGACGTGACTCAAGCGGCTGGGAAACATCAGCAAGTCTTTATCCTTCTTCACAGCCTCCTGTAAGTGAGAAAAAAAACTCATACAAAATTTGATTCAGTCCTACTGATTCCATTCAATCACAATAACCACAGCAGCTTTGTTTACGTTAATTTAATCTATTAAAGCATGGCTCGTTACACGTTTACCAGTGACACTTACCATGCCGACAAAATGGAGGAGGTTCATGCCTGGTTTGTTGGCTTTGGTGTCGGCCAATTTGAGTAAAGAGGAAATCCTGAATCCTGCAGCATTCCCAGCATAACCTCCCTGAGAGCACAAGAGACCTCAGACTGACTTCCTACCAGGAGATACGTTTTGATGCATAAGCGTCAGATAAAACACTTACGGCGTTCATGTAGTTTCCCGCCTTGAGCACCAGTCGTAGGATGTAGTGCAGCTCCGGGCAGCTCAGCAGCTCTGCACAAACAACACATGAGCGTCAACCACATCAATGAAACCCTCCATCAGGATCCACTTACACCATCAAACACCAGAACAAAACTCCATGAACGGCTGAGCACAAGATACTTTGTGGCTCGCACCTAAACTTAATTTAGGAGGTGAGCTAGAGCTTTCAGGTCCACACAAATCTAGAGAGAGGAAGTTTTTACCTCGAGCCGCCTCCCGCAGACATCTGGCCGCCACACAGAGAGAGGTCACCGCAGGGTCAAACTCCTGCTGGAGGATCATGACGTCCAGACGCATGCGAAAGCTAGTGAGGATGATGATGATGATGAGCGGACAGTGAAAGAAACTATGACGCATTTATATTGGAGCATTTAGTCGTGAACTCTTACCTGGGTAACTCCACCAGCGAGAGAATGAAGAGATCCGGCTCTGCCAGTAAACTACGGTCACCGCTGAACTTTTTCAATCTGGCCTCCTGGACAAAAAGAAACACAAATACAAAGTAGATCTATATGTGATGATGAATACCGCACAGTGTATACTAGGATTGCACAGTATACCGGTAATAGGGTAGTATAGATACTAAAGGCAGTGCCAGTATTAGTTTCACTGGTTGTCAACTTTGGTTGCCTGATTGGAGTGGGATTTTGATGATATGGAGTGAATAAATCACACACCACTATTTGAGGTTCCAACAGGATCCAACTATTCATTTTTAATTTCTTTAATACTGTAATTTGCTCATTTTCTTCCTGTAAGGTCTTCAAGATCCCATTAGTCTTAATTATATAAAGTTTGTATAAACACTCAATTACTGCACTTATTTCTCTTCTGAGCTCCGTCTGTTTCATGCATGTCTTTGAATTTAAAGGCTACTCTCTTGCAGTTAGCACAAACTATTTGTAAACAGGCGTACAAGAGTAATAGAATAGAAGTTATGTGCTTTTAATATACATAGAGGCGTTTTCTTTACTGTAACTGAAAGATTGCTTCTGCCACAGCGCACATATTCAACTAATCGACATTTAGCACCTGCCAGAGTGGCTGGTGCATCTCTGAGTATTTCTGTTTTCATTTATATAAACTCAGCAAAAAAAGAAATGTCCCTTTTTCAGGATCCTGTATTTTAAAGATCCAAATAAACTTTACAGATGCACATGCACCTGTGGAACAGCTCGTAAGACACTTACGGTTTACAGGTGGCAAGCAATTAAGAGGACAGTAATATCTTAGGACCTTAAAGAGACCTTTCTACTGAAAAGCACGGGAGGAAAGATGCCCAAGGTCCAGGTGAACATGCCAAGTCCTCTGCTGCAGGAGGCATGAGGACTGAAGATGTGGCCAGAGCTATAAAACGGACATCACTTTGACATAGTCACGTCTGATGAATTGCTCTTAATTGTAATATAGAAACATTCTTTTTCTGTGAAGCCGCTTTGCAACGATGTGTATCATGAAAAGCGCCATACAAATAAATGTGAAATGAAATTGAATCGAATAAACTGTAATGTGCATAATGTAAGACGCACAAGAATATAAATAGGCCTGGGCGATAAAACGGTATCGATATTTATCGACGGTACACCTTCTTCGATAATGATATAAAAAATGTTCGATATAGCGCACGATATAGGCACGTGCTCTGAGTGACGCAGACCGCACACACAAACATGAACACATGCTGAAATGAGTGCTGTGCCTGCCTGTGATGAGGAGATTGTGAATAAGGAATAAATAAACATTTGCATTTGAATGTAAGGTGTGCATCAGGGAGCGTCATCAGTGGCGCACGAGATGCGGTGATAATGATGTAAGTGACGTTGTTGCATTTTAATGTTTTGTTAGTCTAGCCCACGAGACGCGCCGCTGCTGCGTTATTCATTCAAAATATTAGAGAAATATAGAATTAGACGGACAAATATGACTGCTGCACTCGTGTCACACAAGAGATGTAGCCATGCAAAGTTAAAACAGTTTACACTTTTAGAAAACACGTCACGAATTTGTGGAGGTTTATTCCTTTTGACTGTGTGTCATATGTTTTTAAAGGCAATCTGCGTGATGGGCGATTCGGCTCTTTGGATTAAGCAATGCATAAATACATGATGCTGTTTTGTTCATAATTGTTTATGCAATTTACGAAATTATATTTGATTTATACGAGTTAATTTAGATGTAATGCAGGTTTTTTTATAGACAGTTATTTCCTTGCGTTGACGATTTAAATGTGCTGCATTATTTTGCTCATTGCGCCCTCCAGTGGCCTCGGGAGACAAACCAAAAGTTTCCTTCAGACCTATTTAATCTGCATATAAAACATAGATATTTGTTTAATTTTTATTGTGTTTGGCTGTTAAAACAAAAAATATTTGTTGTTTGTCTCAATAAATTTGGTTAATTTAAAAATACAGTGGTTAAATTTAAGCATTTTTTCTGTTGCTCTTTGTTTTAAAAAAGTTTATAAAAAATTTCAATAATTATCGACACCGAATGATATGAAACACTATCGTTGATAAATTTTTTTAACTATATCGCCCAGCCCTAAATATAAATATCTTGATGGAAGAGTGGAATAACATCTCACAGCAAGAACGGTCAGATCCGGTGCAGTTTACGAGGATGAGATGCACTGTAGCACTGAAAGCAGCTGCTAAACATACAAGACACTCACTGCAACTTTAAATATTGGCCCCTCTTTGTTCAGGGACTCTTTCAGTTTGTCACATGCCTGTCAAACTTGTTCAGTTTGTCTCAGTGGTTTAAATGATGTTAAAACAAACATTTACACATGATAAGAAATTAGCAGGAAATAAAAATAGTTGAATTTGAGAGGACATTTCTTTTTTTGCAGAGTTTAAAGTAAATTTGGTTTAATTTGAATATGTACTGAATATCTGAATTGTGAATTGATATGAAACACTATCGTTGATAAATTTTTTAACTATATTTTATATATAGTTTATATATAATTTGAATATGTACTGAATATCTGAATTGTGAATTAACACTATTGTGTGGTACCATGCAATTTTGTATAGTATCACTATATATGTTTATGGTATCATGACAACCCAAAATTCACTTTTTCCTCTCAAAAGTAAGTGAAACAACATCCAGTTATAATTCTAGAAAAAAGTGTTTTAATCCAGTTTTGGTAATTTTGTTTTTAAACATTTCTCTAGACTTCCCTAGAGTGCACTGCATTGTGCGACACAGGATTCTATACGGTGTGCTGCACATTTTTCACCCAGCTCTTCTATATAATGGCAAGTACACACTGTATTCTCAGCAGTGCTGCAAGGGGCTATAGCAGGCAATAAGGCCCTGATATACTCTCTGTGAAGTTCTTCATTCAGCGGTAAAAAGAAATTCGAAATAGCTGCATAATGGTATACTGTTAGCAAACAATCTGATACCATGCACGCAGCTGGAAGCGCCATTTAGATGAGTGTAAATGTGTGCTGCATACCATGCTCTCAATTACACAACATAAATGACAGTTTCTGATAATCAGAAACTGTAACAGGAGATCATGCAGAGTAAACAGAAGATTTCAAACAAGCAGCATCACGTCTAATTCCTTCTAATATGAACCAGACTGAAGCGTGAAAGGACAGACGTGTCGGTTTCTGTGAAGCGTGGTGTCAGAGAGGATACAATACCTCTTCATTATCAGGCAGCAGCTTGCAGAGTTCTGCCAGTTTCTCGGCTCCGTAACGCTCTCCGACCCCTCGTCTCACATCCTCCACAATCTCCCTAGCAGCACTGAGGGAAGAGCAAACACTGAGAATTACATCACTTTCAAGCAAACAAAAAAAAAATTATTTCAACAAAAATTACCTTGCCACTTAGTTTGAAAAAGTGTTTTTAGTACTTCAATTTAAACTAAACTAAAAAAGTTTTTTTTTTATTGCAAGACCAGTGCAATACCAGTGTACCAGTGTTATTAACAATAATAACACTGGTACACATGTATGCAATTACAATGGGCGTTATGGGGCAAGTGTCCCTTTCTGTTTTGGTGTCTATATAGTGTGAAAATGAATAGTGCATACTATAGATGGACAGAGAAAGGTCAGAGAGTGATTTTAACACACTAACATTCATATTGTTTACATTTTGTGGTAATGCATGTAAAATACTGTTTTTTTTAACATTTCACCAGTGCAACATCTTGCCCCCAGACTTTCATTATAAATGAAAAACTTTTTTGTATCTGGACAGAGTTTTGAATCTGGTCCCGTTGATCATATTTGCTAGTCAATCCAGCTTCACTTGGTTCCTCAGGCCAGAGGAAAGGAAGGACACACACACACACACAGCTGGTTCTTTTGCTTGCATCAAAAGAAGCTTAACAAGACCACACTGGTTTCTGTTTTTTTTCTTTTTTATGACCTAATTGTTAATATCAGAGAATACTGAAGGCTCTTGCGGGTTCCTCATTGAGTGCAAAATGAAAAAATGAAAAGGTACGTGGGTCTACGGCAACAAAGACCTGCTATGGCCACGGCTGAGCATAATTCATACTACTACACTTCAAAAGTGTACGCTTACACACACAGGGAAGTGTGTTTGTCTGCATAAGCACTTCTCCGTAATTCCTCCACATGTTCTGACAGATATCAGTCCCATGGAAGAGCTTTTCAAACTTAAATGGGCACTGCTGCACCCATATATTTACTCAGCAAGCAAGTGCGGACATGAAAAAACAACCCTTTTTCATAAAACAAAGACCAATGCATTGAAAGGGAAAAATAATGATTATTTATGGCTTATGATTTTCTTGTATGAGCTGCTTTCACTCTGTAACACTGGAATGGATCACATTTCACTGGAAACACCTGAATCGAAATTGACATTTAATCTTCGTGCAAATTTTGGAAAGCCACTGCAGAGATCAGGTTCCATTTCTCATCACGGCTCATTTGACCAAAAAGCAGGTGTGACCTTTGACCACGTTCTACACTTACTCAATTTTTTGTAGATAAATGTCCAAATATCGTCTTTCAATTGGCCTGGCTGATATATACCGTTCATAACTAGTTAAAATTAAACCAAAACTTACATTTTCAACTGCCGCAGAAATATCCCAACATTCATGCTGCGTTTTGAATCAAGCAGCGTAACCTGCAAATACAATTTAACGTAATCAGCACACAAACTCAGACAATTTTGCAAAAGTGACCTCTTAGTTTAAATGAAACAATATAAGTTGTTTAAAAGTCTTCACTAACCATGCTGTAAATATCGGGGGGGAATGATGCAGCTTATAAGTTTTGCAAAGCATCCATTGCCTTCAACAGTAAGTTAAGACAATAGTTTCTGAACAATTTAACTTTATCAAAAAAAAAAACACAAAAAAAAAAAAGAGGAAAATTTTGCAAAAAGTCAATTGACTTTAACAATAAATTAACACAATTACAGCAAATATTTTTTAATTGAACACATATAGATGGCAGTCTTTAGCATTGCGTCTTGCCGTTTTTCAGCATCTTGAGCCATAAGCTGTGAAATTAAAAGTTTAACTTTTATAAATCTCTAATCTATTCTATTCTAGTGCTCCATTCAGCTGCTTATGAACACAAAAATGTCCTGTGTCTGAAAGTTATCTGATGGTCATGACCTTAAAGCAACACAGGGCTTTCATAAGACCAACAAGTTCATGTTAAAAATATGTAGTTTTGTGCATCCTTAGCTCCATCCATGTGTTGGATCCATGTGTTGGATAATGAAAAAGCGTGCTCTTACTTTGTCCACACTCGTCTCTTGTGGAGACCCGCACTGCCGTAAACTACGCCGGAAGCCGCTGACCCGGTCGGGCTTGTCAGCCTCTTTTTGCCCAAAGAGCTCATCCAGAGAGTTCAGGTCAATGGAGAGCTCGCAGTCCTCATCCAGAGAGCCGGTCCAGACGCTCTTACGGCCCTCCACACGCTCTTTGGGGATCCGCTCCCAGTTGAGGTTGCGAAGCCGGCGTTTGCGTCCAGAGTCGGCTCGGGTCAGACCGCT
>NW_015667268.1:352562-369802 GCF_001515625.1 Sinocyclocheilus rhinocerous
GGGCGATCGAGGGTGGCGGGACAGGGATGGTGGCCATGAATTTCACTTCCAGTTTTTGGGTGTCACCAAAGTATGTTCCATGAAAAGTCGAAGACTTTAGTTTCCAGTCAAATGGTAAACCACAGATGAAGAGTCCACAAGAAAGACACTGTCCAGTCTCCTCACGGCTGTGATGCATATCTGCAGCGGGAAACAAGAGCGATAGAATGAAACAACAACTTTTACACGGCAAACTTTCTAACAAGCAAAACAAATATAGTGACCCTGAACCACAAAAGCAGTCTTAAGTCTCTGGGGTATATTTGTAGCCATAGCCAAAAATACATTGTAAGGGTCAAAATTATTGATTTTTCTTTTATGCCAAAAATCATTAGGATATTAAGTAAAGATCATGTTCCATGAAGATATTTTGTAAATTTCCTACCGTAAATATGCATTGCTAAGAACTTCATTTGGACAACTTTAAAGATGATTTTCTCAATATTTAGATTGTTTTTTGGCACCCTCAGATTCCCGATATTTAAATAGTTGTATCTCAGCCAAATATTGTCCTATCCTAACAAACCATACATCAATGGAAAGCTTATTTATTCAGCTTTCAGATGATGTATAAATCTCAATTTCAAAAAATTGACCCTTATGACTGGTTTTGTGCTCCAGGGTCACATTTGAGAACAAAAATCTAGATATACTAGCCAACTTCACTAAATAGCTTGTGACTAAACTATAATTAGTTGTGAAACTACAACAAATAGCTGTAACTTTATATATATTATCATTCAAAAGTTTGGGGTTGGACATTTTTTTTAAATGTTTTTGAAAGAAGTCTCTTATGCTCACCAATGCTGAATTTATTTGAATAACATAAAAACAATATAATATTACTATTAAAAATAGTAATATTGTAAAATATAGCTACAATTTAAAATAACTGCTCTCTATTTCAATATATATTAAAATGTTTTTGCTGTGATGATACAGATGAATTTTCAGCATCATTACTTTAGTCTTCAGCGTCACGTGATCCTTCAGAAATCATTCAGATTTGCAGATTTGGTTCTCAGTAAACATTTACCATCATCAACTGAACAAACGTGACAGTAAATGCATTCATGACGTCATACAAGATTTCCATTTCAAATAATTGCTGCTCTATTGAACTTTAGATTCATCAACAAAACTTGAAAAAAAGTATCAGTTTCCACAAAATATTAAAGGCAGAGTAAGCGATTTCTGGTAGCCAATGTTGATATTTGAAATCACCAAAACAAACACGCCCCTACCCCAAAAGGGTCTTTCCCCTATTTTGATAGCTCCGCCCCACATATATATGTACGCAACCCAGGCAACGATTAGTTCTGTGAATCAAAGCAAAACCAATGTTACACCGTGTCTACGGACGTGAGCGGCGCGGCGCAACAAATCCCCTACAGAAAACTGCTGCCGGGTTCTATTTATGACGTGCTGACACAAATTTCAAATGGTTTCAACGGTCGTTTGATCGCGTCCAGTGTAGGCAGACTTTAGCTGTTGTAGACACGGTGTTACTCACCTATTGAGAAGAAACAAAGCAACCTCGGCGTCCGATCGCAGGCCTCCGCTCCTTGAGTTCTCTCCAGCGCTGGAAAGCTGATCCGATATTTACACGTGTCCTACTTCTTGCCTTATCGTTCCGCAGACGTTTTCCTCTTATGTTTTTTATCCACCATCTCTATCTTTCTGTCGCTCGGCTCGGCTAATGTCTGTCCCATGCACTGAACGCGCTCTCCTCCACATCACGAGTAGACACGCCCCTTATTGCTGATTGGCTACAAGTTTGTTTTGCGATTCGGCCCGAATCAGTTTTCTAAAGTGTTTTTGAAAAATCACATACCCTACCTTTAAGCAGAAAAAACCTTTCCGCACTGATTGATTTCTCTCAAAACATAAAAAAAGATTGGTACTGCGTACATACATGACATACATTTTAACCTAAAAATAACTACCCAGAAATCATCTTGGTTTAATGCAAAAAGTCACAAATCTAAAGCAAAACTTCCTGTTTAACAACAAGAGCCAAGCTGATCACACCTCCAATAGCATGGCCAGATGGCATCATGCAGTTCATCCTCGCTTGCGTGCTTTAAATACACGAGCACCCGCCGACAAACAATGAGGATGTGTACAGCGATGGGGCAACCCAAAGTGAGCCTACGGGGTCAGGCAGCTCTTGTCGCCCAATTAACATGAGGGTGTCTGTGATTAACATGTGCTTGTGCTGCTGCCAGTGAAGTGTTTAACCTGAGGTTTCTCTTTTTTCAGAAGGGCCCAAGGTGTTGAGAAGCCCCAGCACGTGAGAGAGCCCTTCCTCCTCCTCTGAGAAACTCCTGCCACATGTCTACACACCATCCGTGATGTTCCTTCCTGCAGTCCAGTCAATTAATGCCAATGAGGCCACAGGACAATGACAGAAAAACATGGAAAAAGTGAAGCTGACACAGATTCAGGATTACTGGCAGAGCAAACAAGAGGTTGTGCTGCCAAAAACATGAGCGCGCTGTAACTGGAATCCATGTGTACCTGCACTTCTAAATACTAGTCTGCACCATTTTCCTCGTTTGGAATAATAATAATAATCAAAATGAAGGACTGTTAATGAACGTATGGGAATTATGTGCTAACCAAAAGCTCTTCTCAAACTTCATGAGGTGCATTTTGGGGTGCTTTTAAACAGTATTAAAGGAGTTCACATGTATGCATATTTTAAAGAACTTTTCCAGTAGGGGATGATGAGGTAGTCGGCAGATGTTTACTAAAGCACTTTAACAAGCTAAATTATCGGTCACCTTAAAAAGCCCCACTAATGGCCCATATATATCGGTCTCTCACTAACTTTCGAATATGAGCGAAACCGAAATAGCATGGAACAGACCAATGGAGTGGAACTTAACCTGACATGCAGTAAAAAAAAAAAAAAAACAGGAATTTCGTGGCTAGAGACACTAGAAACGCGCACCGGACTGCAGAATGTAGAATTTGCTCCTTTTTAATTCTTTTCAGTGCCACCTGAGCGCGCTCTATCAACCTCTGTTTCTCAAAAAAAAACAACACATGATAAAAACGGCAAGCAAAAATCATGCCTCACATTTTCTACACAGACAATTTAGTTCAATATAAACTTCTAATATTCGCTTTTTGAGAAACTTCATGAAAGTCTTGGAAAGTTACAGTCGTCCTTGTAATATTTCCTTATTAAACCCTGTTATTTTGAAACATCTTAGAAATAAACAACTCCGGTAGAAATGAGTAGAACTGAAACACTTGTTTCCCAAACATAGGGAAGAATGTGCAGTTAGTGTCGACCTGCCTTAAAATAAATAGCTGTGCAAATTAAAATGGCAAAGACACGATGGGAAATACTGTTCGATATAATGCCAGTAAAAATGTAAACTCCATAAATTCAATTCAAAAAGGTCAGTTTGGTGGAGTGCGGTGCAGCGGAACGAGAGAAGCACACATAAAACAGTACTTACGTTTCACTTCGTATCATTACGCATGTGATCCAATTTAGAACAAAATAAAAAAGCTATAAAATAATTCCCCGTCCACTGTGAGAGATTCTCACGCGTGTCTATGAGCATAAAACACCGGCAAACACTCGCTGAACGCCGGGCGTCCCGTTAACACACTCAGTCTACTGAAGCGAAACTCCCAAACTTTCGGTGCGCTCTCGAAGCACGCGCAGGGAGTTTACCAATCCTACTACTGGAACGTCTTATCTCATGAATATTAATTACGTAACGTGCCCCTAACACTTTTTTTTTTAAATTATCTTTTTTACAGTCTATGATCTAGCAGAAAGTGCACACTGGTAAGTAGTGGATAGTCCTACTAAATCGTAAAAAATACTACATTATTACAAAGATTTAAAAAAAAAATGATGTTACTAAACGGTCTAGGAAATTAATTCAGCAACCTCAACGTGACCTAATTAATATTCATACCCCTGGCCTTCTCCTTAGTAGGATTCTTATTTCACTACCAAAAAATTTATTATAATCTTTAAATTATGTTGTAAGAATTAAAATATTTAGTGTATACATATTCACACACATTTGATAGATACATGTACACAAGGTATTGGGGTTCCCTTGTATTTGCCTCAATAGACATACTAACAAATTATACATAATCATAGGACTAATCTTCCCATTAGCAATAAATGTTATCTGCATCTTTTTGAATAAGCAGTGAACAGAACAGGAGTCCTGAGAGTGCACCATGAAGCGAGAGAAACAGAATTGAGTGTAACAGCACTGATCTCAGTTCAGCTTCATCCTTGGTTAAAAATACCATCGTCCCAGACACAAAAGGCAAAAGTGACTGAGGATCAGCTCTCATACACTGAGAACATTCATATGGGCAGCCTCTGATCTTCTTGTCAGTTCCATTATCAAGGAAAGGCCAGTCGCTGCAAACTTCCTGAGCGTTGGAGAAGGCTTTGATCAGTGCTAGTGATGAGAACTGGTCATGGGAAACAGCACAGTGAGCGTTGGAGCTTTGGCCAGCACCGGGAAGGAAAAAACAGAATCCCCAAAATCAGGAGAAACATGGAAATGAGAGGATATCAGGTGACAGAGCGAGTGTTGAGTCCCGTCACCTCTACATCTGCAGCTTTCTCCCAGATGAACTCATGCTGAAAGGCACAGCTCATCAGAACAGGCATTTGTGAGGTTACGCCCCTGTATCCCTCAGCACTGCCGTGCCAGAATAGTATCTTTTGATCAATTTAATTGATCCTTGCTGAATAAAATGTTAATTTGCCTCATGTATTCTATATTAAATATTAAAGTGCCTCACACAAACTCTTTAATAAACGTATAAATGTAAAGATTCCTCAAGATTCCATTTGGTGACATGCTGTGCTGCCACATGACCGTTAGTAGTCTCCTGCACACCTTCTGAATTACAAAGTGACTAAAGGAGCACTTGATAGTCTTGTTGACTTCATTGAACGGACACAAACCACAAAATCGCCAGTCTGCATGCCATTTTGGTGGACTGATAAAACCCTGGTGCACCTTGACTTCTGGAAACTGCATAGAAGCCATCCAATCAGATTGGACCCTTTGCATTTTTGCATGCAGTATGCAGTATGCAGCAGGCGCTGTGTGAACGGTCCATGGGCGTGCTGTCTGAGACTCTAACTGTACAAACCAGTCCTCCGTGTCATTACTTGAAAATAATCCTGTTTCATTTTGTCCCTCTTTGCCAAATGGCCCAACAACGAAACAAACCTACATGAAATGCTAACTGCATGGCAAGATCTATAAAAAGTGTACAATAAAAGTCAATGTTGTACACTAAGTGGTACAGCATTGATTATTTTTGAAAGCTGTTGGGAATATGGTGACTGCACCTAGTGTGTTTTCCTGTAAGTGTTTGAAGACTGGTGAAATGGGCCAGTTGACACACCTGCATTTGATCACAGACAGAGGCTCTTGGACTTTTAATGGAAGCCAGGTGGCCCTATAAGAAGCCAGAGGCAGCATTCATGCAAAAACGAGACAAAGAACCAGCGAACATGGGCTCACAATTAAACAGGTGGTATGCACTGAGCTGGAGGAACATTATTCAAGAGAAAATAGTAAAACGTAAAGACAAACTGACAAGTTAGAGCCCAGACCATCTTAAAACTGAGGATCTAAATATAAACAGAGCATTAGGAGTTAGTCTCGCAAGTTCATTTATCGTCTTTTTTATGTTTGAATAAGCTGTTCTTGGCCTGAGGCCTGGGAACTGGAAGCTGATAAAGAGAGAGTTCCTATTCTCCTCTCCATTGGAAGGGCATTGTATCCCGCATTTCCCACATAAAAAAGTGAATCGTCAGAACCATTGTGAGATCCTGATCAATGTATTGCCAGACAAGTATGTTCTTGTTTCTCTCAGATAGAAAATCTAAAAATACGATGATTGCAGGCCAGCTGAAACAAAGGCACATTCATTTTGCAGGCGGCAATATTTTTGTTTTCACGCAGTTTGGGTGTGATGCAACAACTCAGAATATGCTGCAGTGAATTGATCTGCATGGTGTAATTATTCATGTGCAGACACAAATTATTTGTGCTTGCACATCTGGTGAAATAACACTATTCCGACTTCACATGGGATTTCCTTAAATGTGATGAAAGGGATGTACACACACCTATTAAATTCTTCTTGTTCCCAGCGCAGTTATGTTTTTACAACACACCCATGCACTCTCAATTTAATTTCACCTTTATCTAAGCACATAAAAATATGAACAAACAGATTTATAGATAGTACAGACTCTGTATTCTGATGGGGAGATATAGGAGGAGGAGTTTTTGTGTTTGCTCGCAAAACTTTTGTGATGAAAATAATGTGAGGTGAAAACTATATTTCAGTGCTTTTGTGAGCGAAAGCAAAATTTCTTGGAGAATTTAAAAGTTTTACCAGAGCGCACAAAGTTTCTTGTGGATCGCAATAGTTTTGTGAGAGAAAACAATGTTTTGCAAGAGAACGCAGATGTTTTGCGAGAGAAAACAATATTTCTCAGCAGAGTGCAACAGATTTGCAAGAGAATGCATGCTTTTGAAGTTTTGAGAGCAAATGCAAAAGCATTGACTTACAGTTTTTCCTTATATCTCATATTTTATTCCATCACCATGTCCCTTCCAGGCCCTTTCCTGCAGAGATTTGATCCAACCCTGATAAAATTCACCTGCCTGTAGCTTTCTAGTAGTCTTGAAGACAGTGATTAGCTGGTTCAGGTGTGTTTGATTAGGGTTGGAGCTAAACTCTGATGGAAAGTGGCCTGGAAGGGCCAAGTTTGCCCACCCCTGCTTCCGTGGCTCCGTAGACTCCGTAGACTTCCATGTATAGACAAATAAAAACCCCACTGAGACATTTCTCAAAACATCTTCTCTTGTGTTCTGCAGAAGAACGGAAGTCTAACAGGTTTAGAATGGCAAGAGGGCAAGTAAATTATGACAGAATTTTCATTTTTGGATGAACTGTTCCTTCACCAGGTCACCAGGGCCTCTATCAATGTAAGTTTATGGAAATGGTTGTTTTTCATCATCTACTAGGGAAGAATCACAAATGCAAAACCAGTTTAGCTGTGGACTGCTGGGCAAACTCAAGGGTCTCTGATAAGCGCAGGAGCTTCACTCATAGAGCAGAGTGGTGCCTGACTCTCACCTGTTTTTGACAGAAAGTTTGAAGAATGCTCCTTGTGTGGTAACAGTGATCACACAGTTAATATTCAAAGACCAGTACCTCGTAAAGAAGTCTTTTAGAGTCTGTGACAAAGCGTGGCTGGCACACAAAGGGACATGACATAATAGGCGATGTATAGGGCAGGGACAGGAGAGGACCGTGGAGGGGTGATCATCTATAGACAGTCATTTGCATAGACATTATCCTTCAGACTCTCAACTCAATCAAAACGCTCACTGAACAGAGCAATGTGAACCAGTGACCCTGTTTTCTTCACGAGATTGTGCATATTTGGTCATTTCACCGATTTTATGTCATTTTTAAGTTATTATTTAAAATTTTTTAATTCTTTATTTTTATATATTAGTTTCTTTTCGATATAATTTATCATTATTTTATTTACATGGTATTATTCACTCTCAGTTATCTCATTACCTTAGGTAAATGTTACATTATTTTAATTATTTATTTAGTTTGATGTTAGTTTCTTTTCAATTATTTATTTATTTAAAAGTATTATTCGCTCTCAGTTATCTCATTACCTTAGTTAGGTAAAAATGTGCATTATTTTAAATATTTATTTTGTTTGATGTTAGTTACTTTTTATTTATTTATTTATTTAAAGGTATTATTCACTCTCAGTTATCTCATTACCTTGGTTAGGCCAATTTTATTATTTTAATGTTTTATTTTGTGTGCTATTAGTTTATTTTCAAATGAATTTATTTTCCACTTTTTCGTAATTTAATTATTTATTTTATTCACTCACTCAGTTATCTCATCATCTCACGGTCATACACTGTAAAAAAAAATCCGTAAAATTTACGGTAAAAAAACGGCAGCTGTGGTTGCCGGAATTTTACCGTAAAAAATACGGTAGCAACGTTTTAGGTTTTACGGTTGTAACTTAAATTTACAGTTAAATACCGTAATTTCATTAACTGATATAATGTTAATATACCAACCTATTGAAGTACTGAAATCTCGTTGGGCTGATTATAATTCTTTTCAGTCCTCTAGGAGCATGAATCGGTGTGTTCTGTGCCATTCTGCCGCCGTACGATCGGACAATCAACATGACAAACGGAAGAAAGAAAACAAGCTCCTAATTTTAGAGGTGGGAAACGAGTGTACGTGATTTGTGCCGTGTAAACATTTATTACTCTCGCTGACACACTCTGTCTATTCAGGCAACACACATTCATTTGTGCACCCTCGGTCGTGTCCATATCAACCTCATTACACCCCTTTCCCAGTTCTGCTATGCCAGCCGATGATGTCATCCGCACGGAGCCGTTGGCCAGATGCCTCGTATGGCTCGGCCCCTGGAGCTGAGGGCCCGGAAGATTAACGCTCCCATCAGAAAGCGCATGCCTCCCAGCTCTACAAAACTGGAAGGCCCTTTTTACCCCGTCTCAACTCTGGAAGGTCCTCAGTGTTTAAAACTGAATGGGAGACATGCTAGGTCTGGGAGGCGGGCATCGGAGGGACTGCTTTCGGGATTAACCCTCCATTATTTCCACCCCTTCCCCTGCCTCCAGGGTCTGCGGTTCGAGTCTTTCCCGAGGTCTTCTATTCATCTCTCGCATAACAATGCAGCCTACCATCTGCATGGACTGCTAAGATGTTGGTTAAACACAACGCTGTTGCACCTTTGACGGACTGGTATCCGCTTTCCGCTTGATCCTGAATTTCCAGAAACATCACCTTGGTGGATATCAGATGACACTGATACAATAAAGTGAGTCGCTGTTCACCTGCATTCACGCTATGAAGGAATAGTTCACCCAAAAACGACAATTGCGTCATCGTTTCTTTCTACCTTTTTTCTTCTGCCAAACACAAAAGCAAAAGTAAATAATGAAAGCATACAGTGACCAGGGGCTGTCGAGTTCAAAACATCATAAGTAATGACATAATAACTTCTGCACTATATTCCAAGTCTTCTGAAGCCGTAAGAAAGCAAACCTTGAAGGGTTAGCTCACCCAAAAAAATAAAAGTCTCATGCCCCCATATCATTCCAAACCCTTTCTCATCACTTCCATGTTTAACATATCTGATGTATGCCCGTTGATCAGTGTTTATATATGAATAAAAGCCTAAACTGTAATTCGCTGCTCATTGAAGTGCTCAGATGCAGTACACACTTCCACATATTCAAACTTGGCCCATTATGTTCGGTTTTAAACGAATGCCATTTTGGTACCATTTACATCAAATCTGCTACAAAGTGTCTGGTCACATCAAGCTTGAGACTGTGCATATGCAAATGAGATTTGAGAGCATCAGTGACAAAAGTTAACGGTGATAGAAAGAATCGATCGATACTTAGCTGGGAAGAGTTGCGCCATTTTGCATGTGATATTTCAAAAACCTGTGTCTTATGCACAAAATAAATAATGAATGAATAAATAAATGAAGTCATTGTCATTCTATTCACTGCAAACACGCCTTTTTTATGTAAATTAGGATTATTATAGATTACACTTAATTCACCAGAAAAAAATAAAATAAATATATATATATATATATATATATTTGAAATGATGTTTCAGCAAATGTTGATTAGTAAATGAATGAATGAATGAATGAATGCTATGTTGTACAAGCATGTAGACTTATCTCACCAACAGAAAAAAAAGAGCTGCAGTGCGTTTGGCCAGAGAAAATGTTAAAAGCACAAAGGGAGCCATGGCCAGTGAAGGGTGGCCTGCACAGAGATGAGGGGAAACTCAATTTATCATTGCCAAGTTGTTTTGTCAGGCTAAGCACAAAGAAAAGACTAAGCTCTAGTTGGAAGCAGTCGAGCCCTGTAGACAGTAATAGACAGCAATCAATGCTAATTAGCATTATTAGCAACAATATCCAGCCTCCTGCCTGCCTCTCAGTTTGGACTCTGTTTGGCCTCTCATGGTGGAAAATGTGCTAAAATAAGGAGACCTCGACCAAACCCCTGCAGGACGGAGCCAATGAAAACAGTTCAACACTTCCTCTGTCCACTATCCCTGTTTTTTTGCCCAATCCACTTGACCCTTCAGTGCACTTCTTTATTGTAGGGGCATGTTGTTTACCCAGAGGAACATTTTATTGCTAACAGGTTGCAGAGGTTGACTCATTAACTTTGCCTCAGACGTTTCTCCTAAAATCCTTCAGCCACAATAAAACAGAAGGGTCATTCTTCAATTGAAGTGGCAAACGACATTTATTGCTATGTATTAAAATTGGTTTAATATGCTATATTCAGTCAAATGAAAGCTTAGGGATATTTGTATTTGTATTTATTTATTGAATCTTAGTTAAATACTAGTACTTCTGCTAATAAGCGCTGGTGCTAACTACTTACAGAGTGTCTGTGGTAGTGAGGCAGTAACACCACAGACAAATGAGCACAAATCCAGACTTTTCTAAAATAGGGGCTGCTATCATGATAGTTTCAAGATCAAATTTAGATAAAAATATGTAAAATCTGTAAATTATCAGCATTACACCACAGAGTCTAATAAAGCATGACGCATGAAATTGTTGGATATTTAGCAGCACTTATGAAAATTAATAAGAAAGAATGAATTCACCATGCACCCCTTAGATCAACCATCACCTACAATAACCTTTACACACAAAATTCCCTCTTTTCTTAAACGGCGACATCCATTGTGGTCACAGCACCATCATAAAACTGGGGGACATAACTTTTCAATAATATATATATATATAAAAAATATGCATTTTATAATATGTATTTTAATATAATTCAACTGTAGAGGTAGAATTACATCAATATTCACAAAATAAACACATTATTTGTGTTTTAAATTTGTTATATTGTTGCAATTGCATCTCAGGATACATCTTTGATGCATAGTATAGGGACATGCAGGTTTTGTTACACAAAAAATCTCACACTAAACCTTTGAACAGTGTACAAATTGTGCACGCTTCAAATGTAGAATGACCCAGAAACGAACAATACAAACCAGTCAATATTTAAATACAGAGTTTGTCAAAGTTCTAAAATAAATGCGCATAGCAGCTCACATCATTTGGACATTTTGAACATGTTTGAGCTCATAGTAAAATCTCATAGTAAAATGTTGGAATCTTGAATCTAATGAGATTACCTGTGGTTCAAAGTGTGAAAACTGCCTTAAACAAAAGCCTCCATACAGTTTCTGAATTTTTTTTGTTTTGGTGTTAACACTGATCTGGCAAAAAAAAAAAAAAAAAGCAAATGGATAGATTTAGGTGAACAGATTTAGCTGAAATCAGTCATGTGTCCTTGTTTACATCTCTCTCACACACACACACACACACCATCCTCCCTTGGCTATCTGATGTGAAAATTCAGCGCTGGTCCAAAACTCAAATACAGTCAGATTAAATGACCATCTTTCAGCAACTCTTAACCCCCTCAGGCAGGAAGAAAAATAAATAAATAAATCAAAATGCTTTTGGAAAGCCTCTTCTCTGGCCTCACATTCTCACGTGAAGGTTAATCCGGCAGGCTTTAGGTTATCATGGGTAACTTTAGATCATTCATTGGCTGCATGGTTAGTACTCGGTTCTGTGGGTGCAGCTACGTAAACATTAGCCCTGGTGTGTTTGAAACAGAAACAGACGTGGTTGGGTCTGTCCCTCTCCCTCTCCTTCATCTGTGGATGGGTTGGGTGTTTAGGAAACCAGCAGGGAGCATGGAGGTGTTGAGGTCTGTCATCCTGTTGTTGATGGTCCACACCTGTCTGTTGTTTTTGACATGGGTAAAGATCATTCATTGGCTGCATGGTTAGTACTCGGTTCTGTGGGTGCAGCTATGTAAACATTAGCCCTGGTGTGTTTGAAACAGAAACAGACGTGGTTGGGTCTGTCCCTCTCCCTCTCCTTCATCTGTGGATGGGTTGGGTGTTTAGGAAACCAGCAGGGAGCATGGAGGTGTTGAGGTCTGTCATCCTGTTGTTGATGGTCCACACCTGTCTGTTGTTTTTGAGTCATCTAAGAGAGCTGGTGGTGGAAACTGTTTGGGACACTGGTAAGGTTGATGTTTCATTGGATGTTTACACTAGACTTAAAGGGTTAGTTCACCCAAAAATGAAAATTAGTCCATAAATTACTCACCCTCAAGTCATCCTAGGTGTATGTGACTTTCTTCTTTCAGACGAATCCAGTCGGAGTTATATAAAAAATTGTCTTTGATCTTTCAAGTTTCATTTTTGGGTGAACTAACCCTTTAATGAACGATTCACTGTGTAAGGAAGCGATGAGTGTGTCCACGGCGGTGATGGATGATGGTGAGCCCTTTCAGTTGACCTTAATTACACTGGCTTGACAAAAAACAACATAATGCTTTTGTAACAACTTTTTTAAAAATCCCCTAAGCTGAGACCTGCGTTTCTCACCTTAACTCAAATTTCAAGCTTCATTCATCAAACTTGACAAAGAACTTCAGCCTTCTCTTGCTCGGCCTGGTATATCTTTTCTAACTGGAATTTCCCATAACAGACCATCAAAAATCTGAAAGACTTCCACTGAAAAATTCTGATTGTAATTCTACTCTAATTGAGTTTTCAAGCTACATTTCAGACCTTCAGCCTGTTCTGACTTCGCATGCTCCATTTTTTTTTTTTCAAAAGAATCAGACTTAAGGATTTACTAGTATATGAATGAATGAATGAATGAATGAATGAAGCATTTATATAGCGCTTTATTGTGTATTGCTGTACACCCAAAGCACTTTACAATCAATAGGGGGTCTCTCCTCAACCACCATATATTTTAGTAGGCCTATATTTCGACACAGTCCTCCAGACTGTTCAAAAAAAGCCCCAGTATTTGCCTAGAAATGTCCTAGCAAACATCTAACTGTTCATACATGTATTTAAAGCCCATATCATTTGCTGAGATGACCAGAAACCAGTAACACCTGATTCCTGATTCCTTTTGTTGCACATGCACTACCATTCACATGTTTGTGGTCAGTAAGATTTTTAAATGTTTGTCAAAGATGTCTATATGCTTTTCAAGGCTGCATTTATTTAATACATTTGTAAAATTAATTAATTCCTATGATGCAAAACTGATTTTAAGCATCATTACTTCAGTTTTCAGTGTCACATGATCCTGCAGAAATCATTCCATTATGCTGATCTGCTGCTCAAGAAATATTTTTATTCTCATTATTATTATTATTATTATTATTTTTTTTTTATGAACAGAAAGTTTCAAGAACAGTATTTATTTGAAAAATCTTTTGTAACATTACAAATGTATTTACTGTCATTTTTGATTAATTTAATGCTTCCTTGATTAATTAAAGAATCAATTTCTTACAAAATAAATAAATAAATAAATAAAATTCCCCAAAACTACCTGACCCCAAACTTCTGAAGGATAGTCTATAAGTGTATATATATATATCTAACTAGCTATATGTCTAAGTATTTAACTGTTGGTTTGTCAGACCTTCACAATTCAGCCTACTGTACAATCCAACAAACAATATGAGAAACTTTAATTTTCTATAGTTTAATATTTCTGTTAGTAATCTTGTGCCTATAGTATATTGGTTACATTTTGAATACAAAACATTTGCATTCTCTTTATATTGCTTTAATAAAGTTAAAATATAGATGACAAACTATTAGTTTCGCTTGATCAGAGTGTGAGGTCAAATCATTTTGACTGGGATAATGAGAGCAGCAGCACTCGGCCCGTGTGAAGCGAGCGCTCTTTGTGTGGTTAGCTGGGGTCATCTACAGTCAGCTCCACTGAACCACAAACAGACACACTTATAGGACACTGAGGTCATGCTTGAGGCGTTCGTTTAAACAGGCTATGCTTGATTAGCCCATATATCTCAGTTCTAATGAGTTCATTCACATGGAGCACAGATTGAGTACAAGATCTATGAGCTCAATCTCTGCGTTGGCCCTTTTATCTTTTGACACCTCACTGTCATATGTGAACGGTCAGAGCAACTGATGACAATGATAAACCGATACACACTGTTCAGAAGTTTGGGGCTAGATTTTTTTAATGTGTACGAAATGTCTCTTATGCTCACCAAGGCTGCATTTATTTGATCAAAAATACAGTTAAAAACATTGCAAAATATTACAATTTAAAACAATTTATCTATTTTACTACATTTTAAGAGAGAAATGTATTCCTGTGATGCATCATTACTCCAGTCTTCAGTGTATGAAATCATTCTAATATGCTGATTTGCTGCTCAAGAAAAATTTCTTATCATTATCATCAATGCTGAAAACAGTTTTTGCTGCTTAATATTTTTTTGTGGAGACAGTAATACTTTTTTTTCCAGGATTCTTGGATAGAAAGTTCAAAAGAACATAATTTATTTAAAAAATAGATTTTTTATAAGATAAATTTTTGATCAATTTAATGCATCCTTGCTGAATAACAGTGCTAAATTCTTAAATAATTCTTGTGTGTGTGTATGTGTAAAATAAAAACTATACTATAAATGTTAAACTAAAACTATAAATGATATGGCATTTACAAAAATAGAATTAAGAATAGAAAGTTAACGATTCACCCTTGAGAACTTCTTGACATATCAGGAAACCCTTCTTTTTCAAATTACCGTAAACCGTTATTATGCTATGGCATTACTATGACTGTGTTAAGTATTAGACTATAGCCACCCAGATTGGTGATATAAAATGAAAAGGAAAGTAATTTTAGAGGCAGAGCAAATTATTATAATGATTCCGGACACAATGCATTGTACACAAAAGACCAAGTGCGTGCACTAAGAAGGTAAACTGGGTCAGTTTTGATGCTGTCTTTAAATACACCCATTAAAATGATTTCCCTGATTCCTTATTATTACATTTCTAAGTGCTCTGGTGTGCATGTAAAACTAACATTAACTGTAGGTGATGTCAGAAGTGAGATTCACAACAGGAAGAAGCCCTTGGGCTGTAGAGGTGAGCTCCCACTGTAAGAGTAATCACAGAATTTAGGCATGACTTTTATTATTTTAACCTTTGACACCAGCTGAAAAACTGGCAGCAAAATCCCCTGGTTCTTTAATAAAGTACACAAAATAGACACAGTGCTTTAAATGGAGCGTGTTTAAGATGCACTGACTGGACTGAAAACCTTTAAAGTGGTAACTGAGAGCTTTAAAAAATTCAGAGCTGGCACTGTACATGGTCACATGCCGTTGTCATGCTGAAGGAAACCCATTCACATGCCTTTATGCCTTTATGCATGAGAAGCATGTGGTGTTGGGGAGAATCATTGGGCTGTCAGCTCTGTGCAGCACATCTGCCACCAAACACAAGACATAGAGCAGATGGCCCAGTCTGATTGGTGCTTAGAGCACGTGTCGGAAAGGTACCACCCCTTACCTTAAGCTGGTTTTAGCTCCTGAGGCTTCATGAGCAGCTGTAAACAGTACTATGGAAACTACACCAGCCAGAGTCCCATAATGAGAGCGTATCCTCAACACAGCAAAATCACTTACAACTATTGTTTGACGGCGGGCCAAAGCAGCCAGTAGGCAGGCATTATGCAAATGTCTGAAAACATGCTAAAGTAACTAAGTCATAGAAATGATGGCAGGACTACAAACGAAAAGTTTAAGGCACCTGTTTTCTGTTGGAGAGCTGAACTCTCTTTGGTGTGGACTTTGTGTTTTGTAACTTTGCAGATCGTTTACATGCACAAACACTTTACAAAGATAAAAGTAAATTAAATTAAAACACATAATAGGTGCCCTTTGTTAATGCCGTGTTGTTAACAAGAACATGTAAGAACTAGACATTTTCTGTAAATGTCAGTGGTTGCTTACTGGCCCAAGTTAAAAGAGTCCACCCTCAAGTCTCTAGATCTGGTTTGGGTCCATTTTTCAACGGAAATCCCACAATTCTGCGAGACACAGAGGACGTACAAATCTAAACAGAATAAAAGTCAAAATAATGCCACCTAACTCATGACAGGATGTTTTCACTGCTTTTCAGGGAACAGGAAGAAGTTCCCTCCTAAGACAAGATTCATGCCCCTTTTTATTATCTGTGCAAGACCTCCCACAAAAGCTGCAGACAGCTATAACCTTAACCAGACTTAATCTTGATTAATGAGGTAAATAACATTTGGAGTGAATACTTCACTGGATGGACCTCTTTATTTGTATTCATTCAGTGCACATCAAAGACCCTCTCTACAGCCCCTATAGAATGAGATCACAGACAATGGGACAGGTTCATTTAAGAAGCCCAGCACATGCAATTAAACCAAAGCAAATGAGGAGGGTCCGCTTTAGGAGGGTGGTCTTGGTCTCCCTCTGTTTTGGGGAAAGTCTTTTGTGGCGTTATACTTTAAAAACTAACTCTAAAAATTATTCTATTCATTAAAAACACTCTGAGCAGCAAATCAGCAAATTAAAAGGATTTCTGGAGTATCATGTGACACTGAAGACTGGAGACATGATGCTGAAAATTCAGCTTTGATCACAGGAATACATTTCATTTTAAAATATATTCAAATATTGCTAGACGCATATGGGAACACAGTACAATCACGCCGTGCTAATGTAGTGGAACGACTAAAAGTATCAAACTTCCATAAGCAACCAATGCCCATAAAGAAGTTAACAACAATCCAAGGCTAAGACGGGCTGAGCTTCCTGAGGTCACACCTCACACCTGGTTAATCGTTCCAGAGTACTCCTGTAACTTCGACACCCAGGGGTCGAGAGAAGCTCTGACTGGGCAGAGCAGGGATAGCTCTCTGTCCTCTTCTGAGTGAGGAAGCGCGGAGAGCCTAATGACCTGTGCTCTGAACGGAGTGGAGAGCACTTTAAGTACGTAACCGTGCCTTGGTTTCAGAACGACTTAGTGTCGTTAGGCCCGAATTCCAGGCAGGCAGGGCTAATAGAAACCCCCTACAGTTCCCCTATTCGCTTTACTGATGCCAGTGCTAGAAGCAGAGCAGTCTTCAGCGATAGCGACAGAATGTTGGCAGACTGTAGCGGCTCGAAAGCGGGGCCCTTCAGGGC
>NW_015667268.1:375696-376523 GCF_001515625.1 Sinocyclocheilus rhinocerous
TAGACTTTGAGCGTGGATGGGGAGCGTCCCTTATCCAGCAGCTCTTGCAGAAATGACAATACTTCTGTCAAGTCGGAAGTATGAGGATCTTTGCCGCGGTTTAGACACCAAGTGGAGAAAAAAGACCACTTTAAGGCGTAGAGGCGTCTCGTAGACGGAGCTATAGCCTCCGAGAAATTGTGTTTAAGACTCGCTCTGGGAGGCTCGAAGGCTCCCGTCGATCGGCCAGAGGTGCAGGGCCCATAGGTCGGGCCGAGGATGCCATATTGTCCCGTTCGCTTGAGAGAGGAGATCCTGTCTCAGCGGAACAGGCCAAGAGGCCGCTATCAACAACTGAGTTAGCTCTGATAGCCACAGCTGGTTCATCCAAAGCGGGGGCCACCAGGGGAACCTTGTGTTTTTGTTCCCTTACTCGCCTGATTACCTGTGGGATCAGAGCGATTGGGGGAAAAACATAAAGAAGGTGGTTGGGCCAATCGTGGGCCAACGCGTCCCTGGGCCCTGGTCTTTGAGAAATAAATTGGGCAGTGAGAGTTGTATTCTGAGGCGAAGAGGTCCACCTCGGCCTCGCCGAAGATCTCCCAGATCCTCTGAACTGTCTGCGGATGGAGCGTCCACTCCCCTGAGGGGACATTGCTCCTGGATAGCATGTCCGCTCCTTGGTTCAATTTGGCCGGTATATGCGCTGCTCTCAGCGAGCGCAGGTTGAGTTGAGCCCATTCCAGGAGGCGCTCTACCAGAGTAAAGAGACGCTTCGAGGAGAGGCCTCCGCGGCGATTTATGTAGGACACCACGGACCTGTTGTCCGATCGGATTAGCACATGGTG
>NW_015667268.1:376578-376972 GCF_001515625.1 Sinocyclocheilus rhinocerous
CCAGGGGGCCAGGGCTGTTACACAGGCCTGATTGACCCTGATCTGTAAGCGTCCGTGATGCCACGCATGGGATGGAACCCATGGTTTCAACCAGTGCTAAAGGGGGCGCATACGAAGCAGACCCAACTGTAGCGCTGGCGATGCTGCCGTCATGAGGCCCAGCATCCTTTGAAATGCTTTGAGAGGGCGAGTGGTACCAATCTCGAAGGAGGTCGCCAGCCTCTGTATGGCCAGAGCCCGTTCCGGCGTGACTACAGTCGAAAATTGTTCCCAGGAACGATATTCGCTGGCTGGGGAACAACGATCGTTCATACCCGCGAGTTTGTCATTTCTACCTCCGAGTAACTGTGAGGAGAGAAACACAAGAGCGGGGGAGGCGGGGCTCAGCGACGCA
>NW_015667268.1:377008-379724 GCF_001515625.1 Sinocyclocheilus rhinocerous
CGGGGAGAGCGAGTACGCAGGCTCTGTGTCAGCGTCAGATCGCTCAGACCTGGTTGCTTAGTTCATAGGCTTTGCTGTTTCTCTCTCCATGGTTTGCTGAGAGAGGAGAAACGGGAGAGCAGGGCTGCCTTAAGTGAAAGGCGGTCCGCGAGTGGAGAAGAGCGCGACTCATGCTCTGAGTGAGCATTCTGTCTCAGTAAGCACGCAGCTCACTACCCTTCTGCGGCGGATCCGAGTGCAACGGGGAGAGAGAGCAAGCAGGCACAGTGCCGGCATGAGATCGCTCAAACCGGTTGCTTATTCCCTGACTCCGCTGTTTCCCTCTCTGAGGCTCGCTGAGAGAGGAGAAACGGGAGAGCGGGGCTGCCTTCAGTGAAGGCGGTCCGCGAGTGGAGAAGAGCGAGAGAGCGGGGCTGCCTTCAGTGAAGGCGGTCCGCGAGTGGAGAAGGGCGAGACTCATGCTTTCAACGAGAGCATTCCGTCTCAGTGAGGGAGCAGTCTCTGCGTGGGGGCTGCCCAGACAGGTGACGCACTCACTGCCCTTCTGCATCGTGCAACATTCCCTGCACGAGCCACACTCGCAGCGCGACATTTGCAACAACGTCGCTAGAATTTGCTCTTTTAGGGTTTACCTGCTAGAAATAAGCTCTTTCAGTATCGCCGGATGGCGACAGCGGAACAGGACCGGAACTGCTGCGATGCTGAGGCGCGAAGAGAGCCGGTCAGCCGAGCAGAGAGGTCTCAATCCAGCTGTGAGGCATGTCAACGGCGAGCAGGCTTTCAGGATCAGCGATGAGCGTAGAGTCGTCGCTGAAGGAGAAGAAATCTGAGAATCCTGTGGCGAACGCCCGCTTATATAGCCAGATGCCCCGTCCATTCTGGCGGGCTTTAGCGGGCTTCGTCGCCATAGGCTCATGCAGCTTCGCTGCCTAGCCAATGGTTCATTTTTTAATACACTGCACGAACCAATGGCCGTGCAGTTTCACTGCTTGAATGAAAATAGGCTTCAGTTCAGGAGAAAAAAGGCTTTTTCCCATATGCGTCTAGCAAGACGCAGTACGAGCGTAGTATCGAAAGGGAACCATGATTTTTTTCAAGTTGTTTTCTTTTATTAAAATTGTAGTCAAAACTGTAAAATTGTCTAAATTAACTACTCGGCTGTTATTTTAAGTATTACGACATTAATGAGAAATTAAAGTAATTCACGTTTTTATTCAAAAACATTGCTGTATTTTTAATTACTGTATTTTTTTTGTAACACTGCTATTTTACAGGTATTTCCTAAATTATTACTATCAAACACCTTCACTGTAAAAATAAATAAACAAATAAAATGCCATGTTACTGACTTTATTTCTTTCATACAAAACTTTATTCTTAAAAAATATTTTATTGAAAATAATAAAGCTTGAAATCACCATTGTGGAGATAAGCTTTTGCTTTAGTTGGGCTCTTGTCTTGACCTTTGACTTTTTAACATCAGTTTTTTTCCAGCTGCTGTAACTCTGTGTTTCTGAAGCACATTTATTATATCAAAACTTGCAAGAGAAAATCTGACCCGATGAAGTTGGCTACTTGATGATTGTGATGCCTCATCATATAGTGGCCTGATTCACTGATTTCATCAGGAGCTTTATCTCTGAGTGTGTTAGCTGATAGTTTAGCATTATTTACAGTAGTCTTGTGATGTCATGACAGTCAGATATTCTGATTTTTATTGATTATACAGAAAGTGTTTTGAGCTGTGACTTGTTGACTCACACAAACATCAAGAATCAGCAGATGAATCTCAACAATGGTGACAATCAGCAAAAAGCTTTTCTGTGACTTTAGTAGCTTGTTTTGTGATATTCAGAGTTGATGTTTATCTGAATATTTTCTCGATTGTCACCATTGTTGAGGTTCATACGCAGATTCTTGAAGTCTGTGAGTCTATATGAACCGGTCCAAATCATTTCTGCATAATGACTTAAAAATGTTCAAAATATCAAAGCAGGACAGGATTTTATGCAGTAGTATTCTAGGGCTAAAATAACGTAAAATGAATAAATCTAAATAACATACTCACAGATTAGACTCAGGATGAGATCAGTGAATCAGGCCACTATATGACGATTGAATCCTTAACGTCAAGTAACCAACTTCATCTGATCAGATTCTCTCTTGCAATTCTTGCTATAACAAAATGTGCTTTAGAAACATACAATTACAGCAGCAAGAGAAAAACTCATTTTAAAAAGTCAAGGGTCAAATGCTGAACTTCAAACTTTATTATTTTCAATAAAACACCAATATCTAATCCTCTGTTAATTCTCAATAAGAAGTTTTGTATGAAAGAAATAAAGTCAGACTGGTTAGTAATAAGTGAAGATGCTGGGATCTATAGAGAGAAATGTTAGTGTTT
Source organism: Sinocyclocheilus rhinocerous (assembly GCF_001515625.1). Classification (NCBI taxonomy): domain Eukaryota; kingdom Metazoa; phylum Chordata; class Actinopteri; order Cypriniformes; family Cyprinidae; genus Sinocyclocheilus; species Sinocyclocheilus rhinocerous. Next base: position 379,413 of record NW_015667268.1, read on the forward strand.
AATGTTCTGTTGGGATTTAAATGGTTTCTATTGTCTGAGTTTTGTGGGTCACCATTGTGCTGAAGAGTAGAGTCTGTGCTTCAGTCCAGGAAAAGACCAAGAAACATTGATGTTATGCTGCATGTTGCTTTATTTAAAGGCAGTAACTGTGTAGTTGCTGATGCAGTGATAGTTACATTAGCTCATGCATTTATTTTGTTGCTAGCTAATGATTAACTGCAAGAGATTTACATTTTTCCATATTTCACAATGATAATCCAGAAAATACTTGTAAAGTAACTGTTTTTTTTTTTTTTTGTAAAACATTTAAGA
>NW_015667268.1:379741-381525 GCF_001515625.1 Sinocyclocheilus rhinocerous
TTTTTGTAAAACATTTAAGAAACATTATAGGATATAAATGAGTATATTTGACTTCAATTGTATAGTTTTTGTTTGGTAGCTGCTTCTAAGATTTTTAACCATTATTTCCATTAATAGAAAGCGTTTGGCATTTTTACAGTGTACGGTAAAGTAAACTTGTATTTTGCTGTACTGCAGTGCAGCTGTTCAGTGTAGTCTTGTATGGCTTCCCCATAATATAAATGTGGTTCACTACAGTACAAATTAATTTGCAGTTTAGGGTATTACAGTTATAGGTCAGAGCAGTAAGCTATTTCATACATTCTCCAAATATTAAGTATTCATATAGTTTACAATCCTTAATGTTTTTCGTGGGTACAGCTACAGCATTGCTGAAGTGCAGGAACTGGAAATCTGGGCACAGTTTAAATACTGTGTTGTCATTTAATTGTAGTAACTGCAGCAGTTTGAAGAACTGCGGTAAAGTGCGGTAAATTGGATGCATTATTACTGCAGCTTTAGTATCCATGTTGTTCATGGTTTGAACACAGCTAGTTCCAGATGCCCATCACTGTCAATCAAATGCACAACAGACAAAAAGTGGAAATGACCCAGTATTGCAGTAATACATGATAATTTTATGCAGTACTATAGTGTTTTTATGACTGTAATATAAGCATGGCAATTAAATAAATGCTATTTTAGGATCATTAATCAAATTCTAAAGACTCCATCAGTCACATAGTTGGACACAGACCAGCAATGCAAAAATCAAGATCAGTGGCTAATTGGTGTTTCATGATTAACAGCAGGAGGATTTCATGTTTTGTCTACTGGTAAACATTCTGTGATGTTGCAATCATAAAAGAGCAGTGAGAGTAGCCATTAAGACCAAAAGGAAAGCACCTATCAGCCGTGAGATGACAGAAAAGTGCAAAATGTTGCCAGTTTCCTGCAGCCTAAAAAGTTCACACCCGACCAGACAATTACATAATTGCTTTCGATCCAGTTTCAAGAAACGTTCAAAACACTTTCAAATTATGCAGTATTAACTTTATACGGTAATGCACAAATACTTTGAATTTTGCTCAAGTTTTACAGTTACGTAATAACACGTGTACTACCCAAAATGTCTTACATTTTCTTGTACCTTAAAGTCTAAATGAAGTTATTTATTCTCCCTGGAGTAGAAATGCATTTGTAGACAGGATTAAAATCAGTATAACCCCCATAAATCACAGTATATACATAAAATATGCTTTCACACTTGTCTAAATGATCACATAGTCAAGATTTTGTGTGATGGGATATTAAAGCTCTTTAACCCAGCATGTGTTGTTGGAATTCAAAGATGCATAAAAATAGCAGGAGCAAACTTTGGTATATAGTTTTAAGTAGAGCTGACCCTGAAGGTACCCTCCCAAACAATCACCTGTCTTAAGAGAACCCCACTTATAGTAGGACCAACTCTCTCTCTTTCTTAAATGTTTTAATCTAATTGATTACATGATGTGGCGATTAATTAATCGCAAATTAATCGCACATCAAATTTCATTTCCCAAAAGATAATTTAAAGCCATTATTGTGTTAAATGAGAAAAGTATCAAACAGACAAATTACCGAATTAAAGCTAATTACAAAAAGTAGCTTAAAAAAGACATTTTTCTTTTCTTTTTTGGTGAACTATCCCTTTAATTAGTTTTTTATTAATATTAATTTTTTGTAAAAAAAAATTTTAAGATTTTTTTTTATTAACATGAAAATATGAAATTATTTTTTTGGGGGGGGGGGGGGGGTTAAAAATA
>NW_015667268.1:381700-399459 GCF_001515625.1 Sinocyclocheilus rhinocerous
CCCTTACCAAGTATTGAGTACATGTACAGTATATGAACATACTTTCCAGAAGGCCAACATTTCACTAAAAATGTTTTTTTTATTGGTTTTATTTTATTGGTTTTTGTTAAATGTGAGCCAAAATCATCACAATTAAAAGAACCAAAGACTTAAACTACTTCAGTCTGTGTGCATTGAATTTATTTAATGCACGAGTTTCACAATTTGAGTTGAATTACTGAAATAAATGAACTTTTCCACGACATTCTAATTTATTGAGATGCACCTGTAAATGTGGTTCACTACAGTACAAATTAATTTGCAGTTTAGGGTATTACAGTTATAGGTCAGAGCAGTAAGCTATTTCATACATTCTCCAAATATTAAGTATTCATATAGTTTACAATCCTTAATGTTTTTCGTGGGTACAGCTACAGCATTGCTGAAGTGCAGGAACTGGAAATCTGGGCACAGTTTAAATACTGTGTTGTCATTTAATTGTAGTAACTGCAGCAGTTTGAAGAACTGCGGTAAAGTGCGGTAAATTGGATGCATTATTACTGCAGCTTTAGTATCCATGTTGTTCATGGTTTGAACACAGCTAGTTCCAGATGCCCATCACTGTCAATCAAATGCACAACAGACAAAAAGTGGAAATGACCCAGTATTGCAGTAATACATGATAATTTTATGCAGTACTATAGTGTTTTTATGACTGTAATATAAGCATGGCAATTAAATAAATGCTATTTTAGGATCATTAATCAAATTCTAAAGACTCCATCAGTCACATAGTTGGACACAGACCAGCAATGCAAAAATCAAGATCAGTGGCTAATTGGTGTTTCATGATTAACAGCAGGAGGATTTCATGTTTTGTCTACTGGTAAACATTCTGTGATGTTGCAATCATAAAAGAGCAGTGAGAGTAGCCATTAAGACCAAAAGGAAAGCACCTATCAGCCGTGAGATGACAGAAAAGTGCAAAATGTTGCCAGTTTCCTGCAGCCTAAAAAGTTCACACCCGACCAGACAATTACATAATTGCTTTCGATCCAGTTTCAAGAAACGTTCAAAACACTTTCAAATTATGCAGTATTAACTTTATACAGTAATGCATAAGTTTTACAGTTACGTAATAACACGTGTACTACCCAAAATGTCTTACATTTTCTTGTACCTTAAAGTCTAAATGAAGTTATTTATTCTCCCTGGAGTAGAAATGCATTTGTAGACAGGATTAAAATCAGTATAACCCCCATAAATCACAGTATATACATAAAATATGCTTTCATACTTGTCTAAATGATCACATAGTCAAGATTTTGTGTGATGGGATATTAAAGCTCTTTAACCCAGCATGTGTTGTTGGAATTCAAAGATGCATAAAAATAGCAGGAGCAAACTTTGGTATATAGTTTTAAGTAGAGCTGACCCTGAAGGTACCCTCCCAAACAATCACCTGTCTTAAGAGAACCCCACTTATAGTAGGACCAACTCTCTCTCTTTCTTAAATGTTTTAATCTAATTGATTACATGATGTGGCGATTAATTAATCGCAAATTAATCGCACATCAAATTTCATTTCCCAAACAAAAGATAAAAGCCATTATTGTGTTAAATGAGAAAAGTATCAAACAGACAAATTACCGAATTAAAGCTAATTACAAAAAGTAGCTTAAAAAAGACATTTTTCTTTTCTTTTTTGGTGAACTATCCCTTTAATTAGTTTTTTATTAATATTAATTTTTTGTAAAAAAAAATTTTAAGATTTTTTTTTATTAACATGAAAATATGAAATTATTTTTTTGGGGGGGGGGGGGGGGTTGGAGAAAGGGGTAAAGATTTGAGCAGATTAAAAAAAAACACTGGTGGATTTTTATCATTTTAGGGTGGTTGTGTACACACACTGCCAACACACATTTCAGTTCAAACAACTTGTAAAAGTGCATGTAGCATCCTATGACCCCTTTAAGGGGAAACTCCTGTTTACTCTGATACTGAAGCCTGATTCAGTTCCTTTATCTTAGGCAACCGAGTTTATGTTAGTAACCGGGGCGTTTTTGAATATGTGCAAATATGCTCTATAGCAGTGTTTCTCAACTGGTGGGTCGTGACCCAAAAGGTCACCTGTCAGATGCTTGAAAAAAACGCACTGTCCAGATTCAGTATCTGCGGTCAGATGAGATGTTGTCAGGCTGAATGTCAGTGCCATTATTCTATCGTTATTTTTGTAACTTGTTACGAAATAAAAAAGTCTCTCACCTCAGAGAAACTAACTATCCTGTCCTCTCAGAAGTTATACTGTGCTCGTAGCGTGCACTTCTTCAATTGTACAATAGATTTCGGGAAACAGTCACAAACAGCTAGTTTATTTGTACAGTGATGCATTATACTAGTTAAGCCATTTGCTTAGTTAAGTGAGTTACATCGTTGAATCCAATCTGATTGCAGATTTGGAAAGTACTGTTTATACTCTAAACTTTGCAATCCAATTCAAGTAAATGTTTACGTGCATTACATCTACAAGCATTTTTTAATGTCAGTTGCTGAGAGAGAAACCCACTGTGAGCATGTCAGTCAGAACAGAGAAGGTGTTTTTCAAGGTGAAGTAGGGCACCTCTTAAAATATTTGTAACACTCCAAAACTGCTACCAAACAACATGATAAGAGAAGATAATTAGTGCCTGAACCGATTAAACAGGACAGTATTGTCCTTGGGCAAATGAACAGGGTGATTTCTGCACTCAGGCAGTACTGGGATGAGCCACTGACTGAACACATTGTTCCCTTGGTGCTCTTGCCTTGCAAGGTGGGCCGGTTATGTAACTGCACTGAAGAGGGGGGTCAAGGGTAAGGGTACTGTTCATTTGTCTGGAAGATAAGCAAAGTGAATGACTTTCTGATGGGAAGGAGACGCAATGTTGGCTTGTTTGGCCAGGAGTGACATAGATCAAATATACCATATGACTCCTGCTGGTGGAGGAAACGAAATACAGTGGTGCTTATATCAGCTAACACGACCCGTGTTACGAAATCATTATCAAATCATTTTTGAAGACATGTATGGCTTTAATAAGTGGATAATTGGAGGAGGTGGAGAACATCAGTTAGCCAAGCACGTCAGCATTGATGCCTCTGACATTAAAGAGGTTACATGTGGAGTCTCGGCACTGCAGGTATACCATTATTTGCCTTCTTTTAAAGGGGTCATAGGATGCTACATGCACTTTTACAAGTTGGTTAAAGTGAAATGTGTGTTGGCATTGTGTGTACACAACCACCCTAAAATGATAAAAATCCACCCAGTGTTTTTTTTTTATCTGCTCAATCTTTACCCCTTTCTCCAATCGAGCCGATCTCAGATGCCTGTCTGTGTGACGTCACACAGACAGGCCACTCCCACGATAGTTTGATTGACAGTAGGCATTAACATTTAAAGGAAAATGCGACAAAACGGCATGCTCTGAACAGAGCTGTTTCTGACAGCTGACATGGTGTTTTTTACACTACCATTGGGAAATATTAACCAAACTATGTTACAGACTTTTCATTAAGTCCCTAAAGAATCATATCAACTTGTGGAAAATGGACATCCCCCTTTAAAGGAGCGGAAAAAACCCTGCACAGAATAAACTGGTAACTTTTCTTTCGAAAGAAACCTTTTACCCACTCTCGTCTTAAAACTTCCCTGAAATTATTTAAGAACATAATGAAACGGCACTGATCATTCTGGAAGTTTCTACGGTGGTGTCAGCAGACATGCTGAAAGCTCTAGTCAGCACTTGTAATCCTGTCTGAACAGACTACACATCTCTCTGGGCTTTCACTGCAGTTCACCCGTCACACTGCTTCAAATGATACGTGGCAAAGCCAGGATCAGTGGAGTTTTTCATTTGAAAGCACGTCAAGTGAAACAGACAGTATTTCCTGACCTCACAGAAAGACAAATCTGTTACCAAAAGAGCGTCTCACAAAAACAACAAAGATGCAGACAAAAAGAATAGGGGGAAAAACCTTGCAGTGCAGTTCGCAGTTTTTCTCCGACTGCAATTAAGTAGAAAGATCAGTGTTTAACGTGTGGTTAAGCAACTCTGCAATTGTAAAGATCTCAATAAAACATTCTGATGTAAACATTACAAATTCAATGCCCTAACAGTTTTCCCTGAGGTAGAGGAGTGGCAAGTGCGTCTGTGGTTGTAATGAAGCCATTATGATTGGGTGAAGACAAGTTATGCAACTCAGAGGGTAAACACCCACAATTACATCTCTAACACCTTGATAAATGTTGTCCAGGGGTGGAAGGTGTAGTAAAGGCGGAGCAGACAAGCAATTAGGAATCTGTTAGGAGATTACTGAGAATATTTAGCTCCTGACACTCATTGAAGAAGTGTTTTCAGCTGGACTAAATATCTATAGTTCTCCATTTCGTCATTGGACCGTACATAAGTTGCATCCCAAATGACTTACTATACTATGCACTTATACTTTATGTACTTATGCACTATGTACTAAACCGTGTGGTGTATGAATTTTATAAGGTTATTTTGTCATTCATAATCGGGGTCTGATAGCCCCTCCAGCACTGCTATGTACATAAAACTGCAACATAGTTGAGTGCATGAAGTGTCAATTTTTTTCAGTTAATTAAGTGCATCATCTGGGTATTTAAGGTGCACTTCTTCATTTTGGAATTTTCAGTGTGAGTGCACTACTCACACTATTTATACCACAAAATGTTATTGAAAAGTGCATAAGTACGCAAATTGGGACGCACCTAGTTTTTATGTATATGCATATTTTTTGGGATGAGTTTGAAAATGTTCAACCCTGTTACACAGCCCTTGTGTGGTTTAAATACAGTACAAAGCCCTGATTTCATTATGTTCTTCCACTGAACAACACTGCAATAAACAAAACAAATTAAAAGAATCTAATTAAAAATAAGAGAAGAATAGGTTTGACAGTTTGGGGACAAATGTTGTTTTGTACTTATATTTCCCATAAAAAAAGTTGATTATTTTAACTAATTTTGTTAACAGAATGGTTGAGCTTTCTGAATGCAACACTACAAGTTGAGTGAAAATAAAGAAAATGAATAGAGATTATCATCTGCCTGCAATGCTGTAGGGTCCAAATAATGTTGGGTGACAGACATTTGATCGGTCTTACTCAGAGAAACTTGAGACTTGTGCCTCAATTACTTTAAAAAAGTAATGGGATGTCTATTTGTACCCCAAGTGTGGAGAATGCCATATGTTCTACAGTATATATTGTGAATCATGAGAAAGCACATGCTTTACAGGCATCAATCAAAGATGTTCAGATTAAGACGTCTGGAGTCCACACACAGTTAGCTGCTTGAAAAACTGCCTGAGGCAAATGTACATTACAACATGTGAATCTAAAAAAAAAAACTAAAGCCATAAAATGTATATGGGCTTCAGAAAAGCGTGAATTTAGAAGGCTGCCTTTTTCCACATACCTGTGTTGTTCAGGTAAACAAAATCTGACCGCAAAGTATGAGGCTATAAAATGAGTAGACCGCCTGACATGTACATTAACTAGAGGTTACAGGCATGAATCAAACACAGAGCACCTGATATTTAAAAACTTGCAGCTGGCAGCTGCTGTGGTTTTGCTTACTTTTTCTTCCACTGTTTGGCACAATGAGCGCTCATATAATGTGATTTGTCAAGTCAAAGCATGACAGCTGAATTAGAGCTATGACCTTTAGCTGACTGTGAGTCGCGCTAATGAACAAGTTCAAGTTATCTGTGGTGTAAACAATACCATAATAAGAAGAGAACAGGCCACTGTGCTTTGCAAATGATGTTGAAGCTGAGATTTGTACCCAACAATGAAATGCTTGTAATGAGGCATCTATATTTCTAGTAATCTATATTTCAGGGTTATCCATTATAAGGACAGTATGAAGGCTGGTAAAACAAAAATTGGGAGGAGGACACATTCCCAAGACCCTGAGAGTAACATCAGTTCAGCATGAAGTCATTAGGAAAGACCCCAAAAAGCCCAAGTATTAAACTCTGTACCACTTGTTCCCACGGTAGAATTCTTGTGGTACAGTCCATTTCTAGATTTCATTGATGCTGTCGATTCGGTTTGGGAACAAGGGATTATTATGGGCATGCTCAATAGTCCAGTTGCTGCCAAAACCAAAAATGCATGGAAGGAACTGAGTGCTCTTTAATAACAGGTCTCGTGCAGGAGACACCATTGCAAACAGCTGAATCAGAGGATCTACAGAATAACCCCTGCAGGAAAAAGCAGCAGAGAACATTAGATTACAGAGAACACCTAACCACATGGGTAATACTACATTTTTACAAATTTCTCTAACCCTTAGCAATGTCTGTGAGATTTTTTATGAGACCCTTTTTATTGCATGGCTGGTGAAAATCATTCAGTCACTTAAAAATAACACCCCTCAACTAAACAAACCATATGATTTGAAGTATCATTCAGGTCTGTAGCACAAACAGTGTGAGAAGTTACATGACAAATTTGAATTGTTAGGCTGAAATCATGATAAACCCGAAGTAGCGAAACATTTCTTCCGTACTGTGATGTACATCTGAATGTAGTAGATTATTGAAAAAGAAAAAAATTTAGGGTGGGACTTGATTCTGTGCATCGATTGTTGATTGGATGTTGAGATGTGGGGGTTGCACTCAAAAGTGGAGGCAGATGAATGTGAGCCTACAGGGCTGGGGACTAAATGATTGGACAAGAACGGCATACGTCACCAGAGAGAAGTCTGTTGTTTTTACCAAATGATCTAGTTATGACATTTAGGTTAGACATTATAAGTAAAAAAAAAATGAAGCATAAACATTATTCACAATGAGGTCTACAATATGCATTTAGAAAACTGATTGGGTGAATTTTGATTTCATGCCGATTTTAAAAGCCCCAATATACTCTTGGCACAGTCAATCTTTGTTCTTCACAAGTTTGAAATGGCTGAGCAACAGTATACTGTTTGTGAACATTACGTCACTGCCTTAGATGAATATGCAAATAGATGCTGCACACTTACCTCTCAATAACACAACCAACACAACAAAAATGAGAGCAATGAGAACAGAGCAGTTAAGAAAGTATGAGATTATAGGGATGTGGGATTGTTTTTACCAGCTCTGCTATTTGGCTGCACTGTATTCACGTTTTCACCTGTGTTTGATTTTGACGGACTGACTAACGTAATGATCCTGACTAAATTTCTGCCATGACGTTTTCTGGAAGCTTTTTTGAACCACCAAAACAACCCCCAAACAAACTTTGTTTTGGCCATATTTTGTCACACACGTTAGGTCTCAGATTTGACTAAAAGTATATTGTGGCCTTCTTTGTTCCAATCACTATCCCTTAGTATGAGCAATAGTAATAGTCATGCTTGCAAACATCAGCTATTACAACAACAAAACTGGATTGTGTCCTTCATAACCTGTACAACAGTATAAATTACAGCCTTCAGGTCTCATTCTGAGAGACCACACGTAGGCAACTCAAACATGTACACCAGTGAGAATATGCTGAAGTAGAGCTAAAGCACACAGTAGTTTAAGCAGAGGTCTGGTGCATAGCAATGGTGAGAAACGTTCTGTTTTGGTAGCACACATTTGCTCTGCTCACACAGTAGTAACCATGACAATGCAAATATCAAACTCTAAACCAACAGTTTACCTCACCAAGCTAGCACAATAAAACGTGTGGGCTGGTTAAAAACTCCAGAATTAAAATAAACACGGTCATTGTATTACGGGCACATTGAGCTGATACAACCTGAAATATGTGGGTCGTCAGATCTGAGATCAGACAAAGCGAAACAAATGCTGTGACGTGGCTTCACACTTTGCTGGATTAAATAATGCTTTCCCAAAACATCACTTTTAGGGTGCTTGTTCGATAGACTGCTTCCGAGTGACCTTCTTTCCATTCACATGTTGCCTAAAATAGCAAGAGGCTGTGTGAAAGCCTGTGGACAAATGACATCGGACCCTTTAACAGGAGCTCTAACCTGGCTCGGCCAGAGCTGGGCATGCACAAAGATAAAAGATGTCAGATACAATCGCCGAAAACATGGCCATGACATCATTTGTGCACAACAACTTTTCCCAAGGCAACAGCCAAGCGCTATGGCAAAGTGGGGCAAACTTGCACACTGAATCAACACACTCTAAGCAGCCTTTCTAGCAATGATGTCAACCCTTTCCCATACAGATCGGCCCAGACCCTTGAGAAAAAAAAGTTAATGAGCCTCACATCACAGGCTCAGCCCTTTAGACATGTCAGTCAGTCAGAGAGGCTGGGGCAGTATGTAAGGCTGAATAAATTCGGCTATGTTTACTTCCCTCGCTTTTGGAAAGCATGAAGCCTTGTGAACGGCAACAGAGGACTTGAGCACCAGGTCATCTTAAGCCATTTACCCATACAAACCCACCAAAGATTTATAGGGGCAAAGCAACATCGCAGATTGACTGAAAAGCATTAGAAATAAGCACAAACACTAGCTTTGATCAAATTCACACTGTCTGCACAAAGTTTTCTCAGGAGTACATTGCCCTCTACTGACTGTTGGCAGTATTACTGGGCCTCACATTTTACTTTTGAGACATGGCAGGCAAAATTCAAACACGTTTGGATTGGTGAAATGCCATTTTCTCATGACTTTTCCATTGTTGTGTCACTTATGTAAGGGAGCGAGTGTTGTGTTAATCACACTATGGGGAAACAGCTGTTTACTGAAGCCTGATTTGATCACGTTCGTGTAGCTGCAGAAACCAATAGCGCTTCAACCCGCCAAAAGACGTGGAGCCGACTGCTATATAAGTCGGCTCTGAGTGCCATTTTGTCAGAATCCTTCGGCTGAAGTGACAGTCGTCGACTCATCTACAGCCTTATAGCATGACAGCCTATGCAACACTCGTTCCCTTATCTCAGGGAACCGAGGTTACATAAGTAACCATTGCGTAAATCACGCAACGCATCCAATCACGCATCCAATAATGCTTTAAGCAAGTGCAGAACGAGGCTGCTCTGCGAGCCCAGCCCTGGAGTGCCCATACTGAGGGCTTCTGTAAGCATGAGCTAAAAATGAGCCACTACGCTGAGGACTACATAACATGACCTTTCCCACTTACAAAAAGGGGTTGGGTAGATTAAGCTGACAAAATCCGTGCCTGCAGGGCAGGGACATCCAAGTTATAAAATCTGGTGAAGGCAGACGGCGACGACCAGCCGGCGGCTGCACAAATATCACCAATAGAAATTCCGCTGGACCAAACCCAGGAGGAGGCCATTCCTCTGGTGAAGTGGGCTGTCACACCTATAGGGCACTGCAAGCATGCTGAGGTGTAAGACAGGGCTATAGTATCCACTATCCAGCGAGTTTCTGCTTCATTACCAGCAGCCCTTTAGAGCGGCCTCCGAAGCATACAAAGAGCTGCTATGAGTGCCGAAATGGGCCAGAGCGCTCAACATACACTCTAAGAGCCCGAACTGGGCTGAGTGCATTTGGACCCTGCTCACCATCTGGATTGGGGAGCACTAGAAGGGTGATGACTTGTGCTCTAAACGGAGTGGAGAGCACTTTTGGCATGTAGCCGTGTTTTGGCTTGAGGACAACTCTACAGTCGTTAGGCCCAAACTCAAGACATGAAGCACTGACTGACAGTGCTTGCAGGTCACCCTCTCACTTGACCGATGCTAAAGCCAAAAGGAGGGCGGTCTGAAACAACAGGGGCCGTAAGTTGGCCAACTGGAGCAGCTCAAAAGGAGGACTAAAGTTGTAGATAAGATAAGATAAGTCCCAAGTTGGCACAGGATGAGGGTGAGGCAGATTCAGTCTCTGAGCTCCCCTCAGAAACTTAACGACCAGGTCAACATGAGAGTGAGTAAATAATGACAAAATTGTAATTTTTGGGTGAACTATCCCTTTAATGACAAGCAGCAGCATGTTTAGTACAATTAGTCTGCTGTCGCTTTAAAGCTACACACACCTAATATACAGGAACACATCTGTTTTTTTTCTCAACTGTTTACTTTCACTTTAGACATAACATAACCAACTGTGTTTATATGTAAACCTTGTGTATTTTGACAATATTAGTGCAATCAGACGCGAAAGATAACTTGTCCAGTAATCAGGTGCTGTTTGACAGGCGTTAACATTTGATGTGAATGTATAGTGCATTGTACAGTATATTAAGACCGAGGCGCCAGAACTGCAACTGATAGAATGTGCGCTGTAGCACGATACTACGATATTTATTCAAAAGCAGATCGTAGAGACATTTTAATTGCCCACAATCAAAAATCATCATATCGCACACCCCTAGTCCGTACGGACCAGGATGTGGTGCCCCTTTAAGGCCGGCAGGAAGGTTTTTAGGGCTAGAAAAATTGACATCATCTCGAGGCAGTTAATGTGTTAGCATTGCTCCAGGTTTGACCAGGAGCCTAAAGTTGGTCTGCCCTCGTGCAGAGCTCCCCAACCTGAGTTAGAGGCATCTGTCATGACCACCTTCCTTCTGGAGGTCAGTCCCAACAGGACGGCTGATTGAAACAGGCGGGAAGTTTTCCAAGGGGCCACAGTTCTGATGCAGCGGTGGGTTACACTGAGATTAAAAAATGGGCTTTGAGCCAATACTGGAGGAGCCGCATGTGAAGCAGGCCCAGAGGAGAATCCATGCCCGCATCTGGGCAGAATCGATAACTGTCCCCAGAAAGACTACTCGTTGCATAGGAGACAAAGAGCTCTTGGCTAAATTGATTTTCAACCCAAGCCGCTCCAGGTGGCTGAGCAGTGACCTGCTGTGAGCGATGAGTTCCAGTTCTGATCTGGCTAAAACCAACCAATCGTCGAGGTAATTCAAGATGTGGATTCCCATCTGTCTCAGAGGGGAGAGAGTCTACGCACTTCGTAAAAGTGTGTGGGGACAGTCCGAATGGCAGAACTGTATATTGATAGGCCACTCCCTTGAACACAAATCTCAAGAACGGTCTGTGATGGGGGGGCTACATAGATGTGAAAGTAAACGTCTTTCAGATCCACCGATATAAACCAGTCCCCGAGGCATACTTGCGCAAGGATCTGTTTCAAAGTCTGAGATGGCTGAGATTGAGAATGGGCCTGAGCCCGCCATCTTTTTTGGGGACGAGGAAGTAGCGGCTGTAAAAGACTGACTCACTGTTCGCTAGAGGAATCATTTCTACGGCTCCCTTTGCAATCAGTGTTTGTACTTCGGACTGGAGAACGTGAGATTTGATTGGCCATCTCAGTCACTTTGACATTGATGAGCACTGTTGGACCGCTGTGGTAGTATCGGCGTCGGGGCCATTGGCGAGAGTGAGAGGAGGCTCAGTTTAGTGAAAGAGTCAGTGCCCGAGAATTAAAGCAAAAGTGATGAAAACGAGCAAGTAAATGAAGGCGGCACAGACAGAAGCCTGTTCTAATGTTACGTGATCTTACCCGAGCATTCCAATATGAGAATATTTTCATAACAACATGAGCCGCTTAAAATGAAGAAAGCTTACATTTGAAATTTTACATTTGAAATGTAAAATTACTACATATTTACAGCTAAAAAACTCAAAATATTTAAGAATCTTTAATATCATTAAGATATTTGTATCAATGCATTTTAAAGCATTTGATCGATAAACGATTTTGATTTTTAGACCCCTTAACCTACCCCAAACCTAAACCTACCCATTTTATAGCAAATATAAAAAAGATATGAAACGTAATACACCGAATTATGCAGGGAAATGACCATTTTAGCATTAAAAACATAATACATACATAAAATAAGTAAGCTTGACCAGAGCTCTTGTGGGGAGAAGAATTTATTGAAGGTAGTATAGCACGATTCTTCAGCAGCGATGTTAGCGTGTCGGCCTTCAAGAATCTTAACCCTTATAAGAATCTGAGCTTCTCCCAAAGTTCTGTCTGTGAGAACTTTATACTTGCAGACAGAAACGATAGATACTGTTAGGACCTCCCGCTGGAGATCCTGCAATCTACAAGAAGTGCCTGAGGAATGCTGTTCCTTTGTTAAATAACTGCATGGACCATTTGGTTCACACCTTTACAGACAGCTCCTGTTGACTGCATCTGAGGCACAGTCAGTGTAAATGTATCTGAATAAAGATACACATAATCTTTCACATTTTATTTTGTATGGATATTAAAGACATTATTAAACAAACATATTTAACACACTTTTAAACAAACCACAAAACATATAGCCTAGTTTTTGAGGCTATATGTTTTTGCATAAAATTCTAAACAGCTGATAGAACATGTTGTGTTGACATTAAATTTGATGAAATCTAACAGAATATTGATTATAATGAACTCTACATCATATTGAAGCATCTACATTTTGCTCCTCTGATCCTTTTCTCACTCCAGATCCAACTTCATGCCTCACCTTCCTTTTTGTTCTCTCTTTCCTTTCTTCCATATCTGACTACGCCAGAGCGCGTACACACCTCACGCACCGGATGCCGTGCGCGCGCCCTCATAAAGTACTGTCACAATTATTATTATTTTAATTACTCTCGTCTATTTGCATACACAGCACTGACATAGACCAAACTTTCTAGTTGTATTTCTATATTCTGAAGGTTTTAACAGAGTGGTTCATATCATTCAACTGATTTATATAACATGTTATTCCTAAAAATATTTTTTATGATTTTAGAATTGTATTATTATTTTCTGGCTGTTGACAGTATTTTCTGATTTATGGAGTAATTAAACAGAACATTTCATAAGACTTGTAATACAAAACAATTGTCTTTATGTACTGTGATGAATCAGCTGTTTAAAGTATGTTGTGTTTAGTAGATTGTGCGACAGTTCCCGCCTAAACCGCGTGCTGTACGCTCCCACACCCCATCCGAGCTCTATATATCCTTCCGATCGCTGCCATTTAAATCTATCGCTATTTGAGCTCTGTAGTGGCGCTCGCGTAATGATACAGCACATAGAGCCAAAGACTTCTCAGAGTACACAAAACCGGATAAAGACTATTAAACTTTTCGTATATGTTTCTGATATATACACTAACGCACACTTGTCCAAATTTGCTTTCACAATAATTATTTAAGAATCGTACGCATTTTTTTCTATGGGTCTACTTTTTTTTTTTTTTTTAATATTCCTGCCCCTCCTCTTCTAAAAAAAGAAGTTCCGGTCACATCCGCCATTTCGGTGGAGACTGGAAAGCTATTGTTGGCTAAAAAGACTGCAATGGTCGAAGTATCGAATGTAAATTCGCTTATTGTACTACCCATCTCGATTTAAGGTTAAATACTTTAAGGTATATATTCTTTGAGCAAGTAACGCCGAGGAAAAACTTAATTCAAGGCGTTTTCTTTGCTCGTCTGATTTCGTGAATTTGTCCTGTAGCGTGTTAGCCTAGCAGCGGGTAACGTTAGACCGCAGACTGTTATATCGGATAATATCGGATCCTAATTTTAAAGTTTATTAAGTAAGTTTGGGACCTGTATATTTTACGTCTTCTCTTAAATCGCCACACTGTCCGCCGTTGCGCAGGATTCAGTGAAGAGTGGAGGAGAGATGGCGAGCTCGGTGGGGAACGTGGCTGACAGCACAGGTAACCATGACGTTAACGGCCGTTTGGCTCCACATAAACAAGCTTGCGACGATGATCTCCTTCTTTTATTGATTTAATGTTTAGTTTCTTTGTGACAGGTTTAATAGTTTTGTAATACTGACCTCTTTGCATGCGTGTCGTGAGTAAACTGTCAAGTAGTTTGTTAATGTATTTCTAGACATTTGTTTATTAAACATGTACGTTAGCTAATAAACTATTTCAGCTACACTAGTGAAATTAAAGTAGTATTTTCTTCCCTCATTTTAACAAGCCTAGGTGGGTATAGCAGCCAACTGACGTTATTAGGATGGTGAGTGAGGTGTTTGTGTAAAAGGCGCAGAGAATGTCCTGCCTCTTCTGTCTCGTGCGGCCTTTTTGTAGTTTAAAGTGGAGCTAATATGTCTGATCGGTTGATAAATGTGCACATATTGTTTTGTAGCTTAGACTAATGCAATTACTCAGTTTTGTGACAGTGTTGAATTTATTTGAATTTCAAACAAATTCTTCTTACGGTTACCTAATTTAAATTCATTTTTGTGAATTGAAAGGGAGCCCGTTCTTAAATTCTGGATTTTGTCTAACTCTGGAACACACCCATATTATGTTAATCTGTCCTTAGCACCTTCATATCACATTATACTCGATTCATATCAAACCTCATCTGTTTTTCATTTTCATCCCGATTCATTCTTTTACATCTGAATTTAATCTCAATTATTGTCAATTCATTAATGATTTTAAAACCTCAAATTTATTGATTTCAGTCATTTTAGATCATTAGATGCCGAGTTTCTTTTTTGTTGTTGTTTTTTTTTGAACAATTTTATTTTCAAAGATTGTCATACAGGTTAAGACAACAGTTAAATTTTTCATTATAACTGAATAAAAAAAAAAATATATATATATAATAATAATAATAATAATAATACATAAATAAACTCAACAATAACTCAATAACCTTAAAAAAAATTATAATAACATTTAAAAAAAACAGCGATAACATGCTTGTCTATATACTTTCAATGTCCATCAATTCAACAAAAGAGTCACCATCTAGACTCTCCAAAAAGTCATAGAACACTTTCCAGATGGACCAAAATACATGAAGTTTGTTTTTCAAAAAATAGGTAACGTTATAGTTTTTTAATTTTTCTAAAACGGCACCATTGTTCTTGTCTTTTTTTTAAATTTTTTATTTGACCTCATTTCCATTTCTTCTAACATGTTGTTTTCCCCCCTCCTTTGGGTTGCGTTGGTGCTCCAGAACCAACCAAACGTATGCTTTCCTTCCAAGGGTTGGCAGAGCTGGCACACCGTGAATATCAGTCAGGAGATTTTGAGGCGGCTGAACGCCACTGTATGCAGCTGTGGAGGCAGGAGCCGGATAATACTGGCGTACTGCTGCTGCTCTCCTCTATCCACTTCCAGTGCCGCAGGCTTGACAGGTGAGATGGAGCACGCTCTGTGGGTCTGCTTCACTGCTTCTCTTTAGGAAGAAGGAGTGGTGTTAAACAGTGTTGGGGAAAGTTACTTTTAAAAGTAATGCATTACAATATTGCGTTACTCCATAAAAAAGTAACTAATTACGTTACTTCGTTACTTTTTATGGAACGTAATGCGTTACGTTACTTTGGCGTTACTTTTTAAATCTGGACAGGGCTTGCTTGTTTGTTTTTAAAATAAAAAACCAACACTGGTGTTAAAGGTCTATTAGTTGGGGTTTTTGCCTTAAGAGGCAGTAATTATTCTTTTTTGTTGATAATGAAGGTGGTGACCTTTTGATAATCCATGTTCTTGGGGTTACTGTGCACATCAGTGTTAATTTTGACAGGATGTGAAAAAAATGTTAACACTAAATTAACACTGCAAAGAACGCGTTTTGGTAATCTTTGATGTTACAAATTAAAATCTTTAATTTAACAAATTTTATGAAAGCTCAAAATCTAGAAGTAAAATCTCATTATGAAAATTCAGAAACGGTGAGAACATGGCATTCTGTAAACATGACAAGAATAACTATTACACTAATAAACAATCATTTTAATTGACAGCTTGTCCATATCCACTATACAAACTTGAATTGCAAATAACCTGGAACAGTTCTTTAAGGGAACAGTATAGGGAGTGTGTTTGTTGCACATGGTGGGAATATGTCACATGTCTCATTCTATTAATTTTCCTAATTTTCATTCTCTTAATTCTGCAGGTCTGCCCACTTTAGCACTCTGGCCATCAAGCAGAACCCCATGCTGGCTGAGGCCTACTCAAACCTGGGCAACGTTTACAAGGAACGGGGTCAACTTCAGGAGGCCATCGAGCACTACCGCCACGCGCTCCGTCTCAAACCGGACTTCATCGATGGATACATCAACCTGGCAGCAGCGTTGGTGGCAGCAGGGGACATGGAGGGAGCAGTTCAAGCTTATGTGTCCGCCCTCCAGTACAATCCTGTGAGTTAAGCCTCAAAACGTTTCAGAGAATCACAGTGGTTTCATGCTGTGTCATATAGCTAGAAATTATCTCTCTATTTTCAGCCTTTTGACGATATGCAATCGTGTTGTCAAAAGTATCGATGTCGGCACTGAAATTTAAAAAATGTGATGATACCAGCATTTCCTGCTAGCATTTTGAGCGCTGTTGTGTGGATTCTCAAACACCTCTGATTGACCATTGTGTTCTCGTGATCAACAGATATGTCTGTGATTGGCTACAATGATCATCGCTTCAATCTCTTCACAGAGCGCTTACACAGATACACACGGGAGTGTTTGAAAGCCACGTCTTATCAGCGAATCCCTAATATATCTGCTCATAGATGGATCATTGTAGCCAATCACAGACATATCCGTTGAGCGCGTGGACACAATGGCCAATCAGAGCTGTAAGAATCCGCTCAACAGCGCTCTAAATGCTAGTGGGAAATGCTGGCATCATCACATTTTCAAAATTTCAGTACCGACATCGGTACTTTTGACAACACTACTATGCAATATCTCAGTATTTTATAGCATAACCAATCATTGTAGCCATAATTTTAATCATTATTTCAAATTCTTGGAAGAAACCTAAACAGTGACTTTGACCCCTAAAAATTTAAGTAATCTTGAATATATTAGATAATGGAAAAATGATATTGAATAATTTCAGTATCACTTATGTATTATTGTAGTGTACTAATAAAACATCTTTTAACAATTAAAATGACATTCAGGATCTTTGCAGGGTTTTGAATAAATTCTTTTAAATAGTTTGAACCTTTGAAGTGGCTGGATAAAGGGAGCACTAAAATCATCACAGGCTTCACAACTTAAGTTTAGTATTTATAACAAAATATTAAATGTATTGTAAATATTCTATATGTCAACCAGCCCTATTGTATTTTGTATGTACTAGTTGGTAATTGATTATTTTTTTCTGGCTTTTAATTACAGGATCTGTATTGTGTACGCAGTGACTTGGGTAACCTGCTTAAGGCGCTTGGGCGCCTTGAAGAGGCAAAGGTATGTTTAAACATGTCGGCCCTTGCACGTTTATGTAATGATTTTTGTTTTTAATTTAAAAATCATAGCTGTAGACCATAATCCCCGTCAGACACCTAGCCATTCTTGTACTTTGGGAGTGAGTGTTAGACTTGTTTTTATTTAGTAAGTGCACTCAAGAGTGCTGCTCATTTTATTTCCCCACATCAGCACTCTTTACCATCCTACGGGTCTAGCCTCAACTAGAGCAGAGTGTACCTAGAGCCACCAGGTCACCTGCATCCCACATACCTAGTCAAAAGCAAATTCTTTTTTTTTTTTTTTAATTCAACAAGGTTAAGACCCCTTTACAGGTTTATAAAACAAGTCCGCTTTCCATAGTCAGTCTAAGTGAAAGTCACAAACATCAAATCATGTTCATCCCACCCACCAAAAAAAAAGTTTAAGGACCTTTAAGATTTTATTTTTAAGTGTCCAATGCGTTTTCACATTAGTCTCAAACAGTATCTACTCATCAGAGGCTGCAGCCAGTTTGGCCCTGTATTTGCCAGTCATCTCTTTGGGAAGCGGGACAAAACCAGGATGAGGAACTTGACCCTCCACTTCACTGATACACTCCCGCAGGAAATATTTCTTGGGCCCAAAGTTAGTA